>NW_023493742.1:0-233449 GCF_013265735.2 Oncorhynchus mykiss | reverse complement strand
CATAAGATACTACATTTTCCAAGTGTCCGCCTGGTGTCCTGCGTGGAATTCGTGGCGCAATTGCCAGCTGCTTGTACTTACCATTTGATTCAGGGGAGAAACCATGTGTCCAAGAACGATGTATCAATGAAGAGATATGTGAAAAACACCTTGATGATTGATTCTAAACAACGTTTGCCATGTTTTCAGTCGATATTATGGAGTTATTTGGAAAAAAGTTCGCGTTTTGAGGACTGAATTTTCGTTTTTTTTTTGGTAGCCAAATGTGATGTATAAAACGGAGCTATTTCTATACCAAATAATCTTTTTGGAAAAACTGAGCATCTGCTATCTAACTGAGAGTATCTCATTGAAAACATCAGAAGTCTGATGATGTCACGATACGGATCCGGGTTTTGGGATTTTTGATCAGATAGGTTAACAACTCATTTCTCCAGATCGAAGCTCTGCACTGCCATTACACTCATCCTTCTCTTCGTGGCCTCCAATTGCTCTTAAATAAAAGTAAAACTATGGCCATCTATGGCCATCTATGGCCAAAACTATGGCCATCGCTTCATACTCGTTGCCAAACCCACTGGCTGCCAGGTCATCTACAAGACCCTGCTAGGTAAAGTCCCCCCTTATCTCAGCTCGCTGGTCAACATACAGCACCCACCTGTAGCACGCGCTCCAGCAGGTATATCTCTCTGGTCACCCCCAAAATCAATTCTTCCTTTGGCCGCCTCTCCTTCCAGTTCTCTGCTGCCACAACTACAAAAATCTCTGAAACTGGAAACACTTATCTCCCTCACTAGCTTTAAGCACCAGCTGTCAGAGCAGCTCACATATTACTGCACCTGTACATAGCCCATCTATAATTTAGCCCAAACAACTACCTCTCCCCCCTCTGTATTTATTTATTTATTTTGCTCCTTTGCACCCCATTTATTCTATCTCTACTTTGCACATTCTTCCACTGCAAATTTATCATTCCAGTGTTTTACTTGCTATATTGTATTTACTTCGCCACCATGGCCTTTTTTTGCCTTTAAATCAAATCAGATCAAATGTATTTATATAGCCCTTCGTACATCAGCTGATATCTCAAAGTGCTGTACAGAAACCCAGCCTAAAACCCCAAGAGAAAGCAATGCAGGTGTAGAAGCACGGTGGCTAGGAAAAACTCCCTAGAAAGGCCAAAACATAGGAAGAAACCTAGAGAGGAACCAGGCTATGTGGGGTGGCCAGTCCTCTTCTGGCTGTGCCGGGTGGAGATTATAACAGAACATGGCCAAGATGTTCAAATGTTCATAAATGACCAGCATGGTCCAATAATAATAAGGCAGAACAGTTGAAACTGGAGCAGCAGCATGGCCAGGTGGACTGGGGACAGCAAGGAGTCATCATGTCAGGTAGTCCTGAGGCATGGTCCTAGGGCTCAGGTCCTCCGAGAGAGAGAAAGAAAGAGAGAAAGAGAGAATTAGAGAGAGCACACTTAAATTCACACAGGACACGAATAGGACAGGAGAGTACTCCAGATATAACAAACTGACCCTAGCCCTCCGACACATAAACTACTGCAGCATAAACACTGGAGGCTGAGACAGGAAGGGTCAGGAGACACTGTGGCCCCATCCGAGGACACCTCCGGACAGGGCCAAACAGGAAGGATATAACCCCACCCACTTTGCCAAAGCACAGCCCCCACACCACTAGAGGGATATCTTCAACCACCAACTTACCATCCTGAGACAAGGCCGAGTATAGCCCACAAAGATCTCCGTCACGGCACAACCCAAGGGACAGGAAGATCACATCAGTGATTCAACACACTCAGGTGACACACCCCTCCCAGGGACGGTATGAAAGAGCCCCAGTAAGCCAGTGACTCAGCCCCTGTAATAGGGTTAGAGGCAGAGAATCCCAGTGGAAAGAGGGGAACCGCCAGGCAGAGGCGGTTTGTTGCTCCAGAGCCTTTCCGTTTCTTTCATGTTTATCTTTACCTCCCTTATCTCACCTCATTTGCTCACATTGTATATAGACTTATTTTTCTTCTGTATTATTGACTGTATGTTTGTTTTACTCCATGTGTAACTCTGTGTTGTTGTATGTGTCGAACTGCTTTGCTTTATCTTGGCCAGGTCACAATTGTAAATGAGAACTTGTTCTCAACTTCCTACCTGGTTAAATAAAGGTGAAATAAAAAAATACAAAATAAGGTCTCTTTGAGTCAGTGGTCTGGCAGAGTGCCACAAGCTCGTGACGCTCGTTCACGTGAGAGGTAGCTCGCGTTCCATTGCATTTCCGAAGACAAAGGAATTCTCCGGTTGGAACATTATTGAAGATTTATGTTAAAAACATCCTAAAGATTGATTCTATACATTGTTCGACATGTTTCTACGGACTGTAACGGAACTTTTTGACATTTTGTCTGCTCCTAGTGAACGCGCTTCATGAGTTTGGATTTGTTTACAAAACGCGCTAACAAAAGTAGCTATTTGGACATAAATGATGGACATTATCGAACAAAACAAACATTTATTGTGGAACTGGGATTCCTGGGAGTGCATTCTGATGAAGATCATCAAAAGTAAGTGAATATTTATTATGTTATTTCTGACTTCTGTTGACTGCACAAAATAACTTTTTGGCTTGTTTGGTCTCTGAGCGCCGTACTCAGATTATTGCATGGTTTGCTTTTTCCGTAAAGCTTTTTCAAAATATGACACAGCGGTTGCATTAAGGGGGTGATAAGTTTTTTCAAATGTTTTGCTATTTTTGACTTTTGACTTATGAAATCATATTGCAAATGGGCAAAACCAAATGGACTTGCCTTATGCACAAGTAAAAACAATAATAATAATGATAATAAAATTGGACAAAAGTATATTCATACAGTTCTTACACATGTGTAATTGACAAAAAAATTGAAATAATTTTGAAAAACGGTCCAGAAAGCACTCTTTTAAGGGGTGTTCAGTTTTTCAAAATTGTACTTTTGGGTCTTGACTTGTGTTACATTTGCAATATGAAAAATCACAGTGGAGCGCACTCGCCATCTGTTGGATTTTTGCAGTGTTACACTTGGCATTTGCCATATGGCATTTGTAATCAACTTTGAATAAACGACGTCAAATTGAGGACATTGTCCCAGGACATTGTCACAAATGCCAAACTCAAGACAGTTGTCGATGACTAGTTGGTTACTCGTTTCCCATTTAACAACTAAAGCCTTGCACAAAGTAAATCACCTCACACACTGGACATCTACAATGGATTCACCAAAGTCTTCTGAGAATGAGTAAATGTCCAAACTGAAAATGAAAGCAAAGTCAGATTTTTCAAGTCAGTTGAGATTTCGACCAAGACCAGAGATTTCTGTTGGCCTGGCAATCGAGCACAGATTTCTTCCTCAGGGGTTTGTATACTTCTCGAAATTACATGTTCAAAACACCTGCATTGGCCGGGAATCGAACCCGGGCCTCCCGCGTGGCAGGCAAGAATTCTACCACTGAACAACCAATGCCTTGGAATACTGAGATAATGCTGGAAATCGTATCATAAAGCTTTATCTCCAAGCATATTTTTCGCATAGTGGGCTCAGCTACATTGTTCACCCTAAAAAAAAGCAGCCCTTTCTCCCCGTCGGGGAATTGAACCCCGGTCTCCCGCGTGACAGGCGGGGATACTCACCACTATACTAACGAGGAGCTGGTGTGGTGGATGTTTGAAAAAACGTGGAGCATTGGTACTAACTATACGTTTGCAGTGTTGGGCTTTAACACTTCTAACAAAAACATCTGTATAGACTGAATGGTTAGAGCTAGAAACTACTGTGACCCCTCTATGGAAAGCTGGGACTCTCACGAAAACGTACATGTAATCGATTTCGCTCTATACCACTCACAGGCCACACACTCGCAGTTAGAAGGTGACGCGTTTGTGGGATGTCCCAGGACATTGTCACAAATGCCAAACTCAAGACAGTTGTCGATGACTAGTTGGTTACTCGTTTCCCATTTAACAACTAAAGCCTTGCACAAAGTAAATCACCTCACACACTGGACATCTACAATGGATTCACCAAAGTCTTCTGAGAATGAGTAAATGTCCAAACTGAAAATTAAAGCAAAGTCAGATTTTTCAAGTCAGTTGAGATTTCGACCAAGACCAGAGATTTCTGTTGGCCTGGCAATCGAGCACAGATTTCTTCCTCAGGGGTTTGCATACTTCTCGAAATTACATGTTCAAAACATCCTGCATTGGCCGGGAATCGAACCCGGGCCTCCCGCATGGCAGGCGAGAATTCTACCACTGAACAACCAATGCCTTGGAATACTGAGATAATGCTGGAAATCGTATCATAAAGCTTTATCTCCAAGCATATTTTTCGCATAGTGGGCTGAGCTACATTGTTCACCCTAAAAAAAAAGCAGTCCTTTCTCCCCGTCGGGGAATTGAACCCCGGTCTCCCGCATGACAGGCGGGGATACTCACCACTATACTAACGAGGAGCTGGTGTGTTGGACTTTTGAAAAAACGTGGAGCTTTGGTACTAACTATACGTTTGCAGTGTTGGGCTTTAACACTTCTAACAAAACATCTGTATAGACTGAATGGTTAGAGCTAGAAACTACTGTGACCCCTCTATGGAAAGCTGGGACTCACGAAAACGTACATGTAATCGATTTCGCTCTATACCACTCACAGGCCACACACTCGCAGTTAGAAGGTGACGCGTTTGTGGGATGTCCCAGGACATTGTCACAAATGCCAAACTCAAGACAGTTGTCGATGACTAGTTGGTTACTCGTTTCCCATTTAACAACTAAAGCCTTGCACAAAGTAAATCACCTCACACACTGGACATCTACAATGGATTCACCAAAGTCTTCTGAGAATGAGTAAATGTCCAAACTGAAAATGAAAGCAAAGTCAGATTTTTCAAGTCAGTTGAGATTTCGACCAAGACCAGAGATTTCTGTTGGCCTGGCAATCGAGCACAGATTTCTTCCTCAGGGGTTTGCATACTTCTCGAAATGTTCAAAACATCCTGCATTGGCCGGGAATCGAACCCGGGCCTCCCGCACGGCAGGCGAGAATTCTACCACTGAACAACCAATGCCTTGGAATACTGAGATAATGCTGGAAATCGTATCATAAAGCTTTATCTCCAAGCATATTTTTCGCATAGTGGGCTCAGCTACATTGTTCACCCTAAAAAAAAAGCAGTCCTTTCTCCCCGTCGGGGAATTGAACCCCGGTCTCCCGCGTGACAGGCGGGGATACTCACCACTATACTAACGAGGAGCTGGTGTGTTGGACTTTTGAAAAAACGTGGAGCTTTGGTACTAACTATACGTTTGCAGTGTTGGGCTTTAACACTTCTAACAAAAACATCTGTATAGACTGAATGGTTAGAGCTAGAAACTACTGTGACCCCTCTATGGAAAGCTGGGACTCACGAAAACGTACATGTAATCGATTTCGCTCTATACCACTCACAGGCCACACACTCGCAGTTAGAAGGTGACGCGTTTGTGGGATGTCCCAGGACATTGTCACAAATGCCAAACTCAAGACAGTTGTCGATGACTAGTTGGTTACTCGTTTCCCATTTAACAACTAAAGCCTTGCACAAAGTAAATCACCTCACACACTGGACATCTACAATGGATTCACCAAAGTCTTCTGAGAATGAGTAAATGTCCAAACTGAAAATGAAAGCAAAGTCAGATTTTTCAAGTCAGTTGAGATTTCGACCAAGACCAGAGATTTCTGTTGGCCTGGCAATCGAGCACAGATTTCTTCCTCAGAGGTTTGCATACTTCTCGAAATGTTCAAAACATCCTGCATTGGCCGGGAATCGAACCCGGGCCTCCCGCACGGCAGGCGAGAATTCTACCACTGAACAACCAATGCCTTGGAAAACTGAGATCATGCTGGAAATCGTATCATAAAGCTTTATCTCCAAGCATATTTTTCGCATAGTGGGCTCAGCTACATTGTTCACCCTAAAAAAAAAGCAGTCCTTTCTCCCCGTCGGGGAATTGAACCCCGGTCTCCCGCGTGACAGGCGGGGATACTCACCACTATACTAACGAGGAGCTGGTGTGTTGGACTTTTGAAAAAACGTGGAGCTTTGGTACTAACTATACGTTTGCAGTGTTGGGCTTTAACACTTCTAACAAAAACATCTGTATAGACTGAATGGTTAGAGCTAGAAACTACTGTGACCCCTCTATGGAAAGCTGGGACTCACGAAAACGTACATGTAATCGATTTCGCTCTATACCACACACTCGCAGTTAGAAGGTGACGCGTTTGTGGGATGTCCCAGGACATTGTCACAAATGCCAAACTCAAGACAGTTGTCGATGACTAGTTGGTTACTCGTTTCCCATTTAACAACTAAAGCCTTGCACAAAGTAAATCACCTCACACACTGGACATCTACAATGGATTCACCAAAGTCTTCTGAGAATGAGTAAATGTCCAAACTGAAAATGAAAGCAAAGTCAGATTTTTCAAGTCAGTTGAGATTTCGACCAAGACCAGAGATTTCTGTTGGCCTGGCAATCGAGCACAGATTTCTTCCTCAGGGGTTTGCATACTTCTCGAAATTACATGTTCAAAACAACCTGCATTGGCCGGGAATCGAACCCGGGCCTCCCGCGTGGCAGGCAAGAATTCTACCACTGAACAACCAATGCCTTGGAATACTGAGATAATGCTGGAAATCGTATCATAAAGCTTTATCTCCAAGCATATTTTTCGCATAGTGGGCTCAGCTACATTGTTCACCCTAAAAAAAAGCAGTCCTTTCTCCCCGTCGGGGAATTGAACCCCGGTCTCCCGCGTGACAGGCGGGGATACTCACCACTATACTAACGAGGAGCTGGTGTGGTGGATGTTTGAAAAAACGTGGAGCATTGGTACTAACTATACGTTTGCAGTGTTGGGCTTTAACACTTCTAACAAAAACATCTGTATAGACTGAATGGTTAGAGCTAGAAACTACTGTGACCCCTCTATGGAAAGCTGGGACTCTCACGAAAACGTACATGTAATCGATTTCGCTCTATACCACTCACAAGCCACACACTCGTAGTTAGAAGGTGACGCGTTTGTGGGATGTCCCAGGACATTGTCACAAATGCCAAACTCAAGACAGTTGTCGATGACTAGTTGGTTACTCGTTTCCCATTTAACAACTAAAGCCTTGCACAAAGTAAATCACCTCACACACTGGACATCTACAATGGATTCACCAAAGTCTTCTGAGAATGAGTAAATGTCCAAACTGAAAATGAAAGCAAAGTCAGATTTTTCAAGTCAGTTGAGATTTCGACCAAGACCAGAGATTTCTGTTGGCCTGGCAATCGAGCACAGATTTCTTCCTCAGGGGTTTGTATACTTCTCGAAATTACATGTTCAAAACACCTGCATTGGCCGGGAATCGAACCCGGGCCTCCCGCGTGGCAGGCAAGAATTCTACCACTGAACAACCAATGCCTTGGAATACTGAGATAATGCTGGAAATCGTATCATAAAGCTTTATCTCCAAGCATATTTTTCGCATAGTGGGCTCAGCTACATTGTTCACCCTAAAAAAAAAGCAGTCCTTTCTCCCCGTCGGGGAATTGAACCCCGGTCTCCCGCGTGACAGGCGGGGATACTCACCACTATACTAACGAGGAGCTGGTGTGGTGGATGTTTGAAAAAACGTGGAGCATTGGTACTAACTATACGTTTGCAGTGTTGGGCTTTAACACTTCTAACAAAAACATCTGTATAGACTGAATGGTTAGAGCTAGAAACTACTGTGACCCCTCTATGGAAAGCTGGGACTCTCACGAAAACGTACATGTAATCGATTTCGCTCTATACCACTCACAAGCCACACACTCGTAGTTAGAAGGTAACACGTTTGTGGGATGTCCCAGGACATTGTCACAAATGCCAAACTCAAGACAGTTGTCGATGACTAGTTGGTTACTCGTTTCCCATTTAACAACTAAAGCCTTGCACAAAGTAAATCACCTCACACACTGGACATCTACAATGGATTCACCAAAGTCTTCTGAGAATGAGTAAATGTCCAAACTGAAAATGAAAGCAAAGTCAGATTTTTCAAGTCAGTTGAGATTTCGACCAAGACCAGAGATTTCTGTTGGCCTGGCAATCGAGCACAGATTTCTTCCTCAGGGGTTTGTATACTTCTCGAAATTACATGTTCAAAACATCCTGCATTGGCCGGGAATCGAACCCGGGCCTCCCGCGTGGCAGGCAAGAATTCTACCACTGAACAACCAATGCCTTGGAATACTGAGATAATGCTGGAAATCGTATCATAAAGCTTTATCTCCAAGCATATTTTTCGCATAGTGGGCTCAGCTACATTGTTCACCCTAAAAAAAAAGCAGTCCTTTCAATCCGTCGGGGAATTGAACCCCGGTCTCCCGCGTGACAGGCGGGGATACTCACCACTATACTAACGAGGAGCTGGTGTGGTGGATGTTTGAAAAAACGTGGAGCATTGGTACTAACTATACGTTTGCAGTGTTGGGCTTTAACACTTCTAACAAAAACATCTGTATAGACTGAATGGTTAGAGCTAGAAACTACTGTGACCCCTCTATGGAAAGCTGGGACTCACGAAACGTACATGTAATCGATTTCGCTCTATACCACTCACAGGCCACACACTCGTAGTTAGAAGGTGACGCGTTTGTGGGATGTCCCAGGACATTGTCACAAATGCCAAACTCAAGACAGTTGTCGATGACTAGTTGGTTACTCGTTTCCCATTTAACAACTAAGCCTTGCACAAAGTAAATCACCTCACACACTGGACATCTACAATGGATTCACCAAAGTCTTCTGAGAATGAGTAAATGTCCAAACTGAAAATGAAAGCAAAGTCAGATTTTTCAAGTCAGTTGAGATTTCGACCAAGACCAGAGATTTCTGTTGGCCTGGCAATCGAGCACAGATTTCTTCCTCAGGGGTTTGCATACTTCTCGAAATTACATGTTCAAAACATCCTGCATTGGCCGGGAATCGAACCCGAGCCTCCCGCATGGCAGGCGAGAATTCTACCACTGAACAACCAATGCCTTGGAATACTGAGATAATGCTGGAAATCGTATCATAAAGCTTTATCTCCAAGCATATTTTTCGCATAGTGGGCTCAGCTACATTGTTCACCCTAAAAAAAAAGCAGTCCTTTCTCCCCGTCGGGGAATTGAACCCCGGTCTCCCGCGTGACAGGCGGGGATACTCACCACTATACTAACGAGGAGCTGGTGTGTTGGACTTTTGAAAAAACGTGGAGCTTTGGTACTAACTATACGTTTGCAGTGTTGGGCTTTAACACTTCTAACAAAAACATCTGTATAGACTGAATGGTTAGAGCTAGAAACTACTGTGACCCCTCTATGGAAAGCTGGGACTCACGAAAACGTACATGTAATCGATTTCGCTCTATACCACTCACAGGCCACACACTCGCAGTTAGAAGGTGACGCGTTTGTGGGATGTCCCAGGACATTGTCACAAATGCCAAACTCAAGACAGTTGTCGATGACTAGTTGGTTACTCGTTTCCCATTTAACAACTAAAGCCTTGCACAAAGTAAATCACCTCACACACTGGACATCTACAATGGATTCACCAAAGTCTTCTGAGAATGAGTAAATGTCCAAACTGAAAATGAAAGCAAAGTCAGATTTTTCAAGTCAGTTGAGATTTCGACCAAGACCAGAGATTTCTGTTGGCCTGGCAATCGAGCACAGATTTCTTCCTCAGGGGTTTGCATACTTCTCGAAATGTTCAAAACATCCTGCATTGGCCGGGAATCGAACCCGGGCCTCCCGTACGGCAGGCGAGAATTCTACCACTGAACAACCAATGCCTTGGAATACTGAGATAATGCTGGAAATCGTATCATAAAGCTTTATCTCCAAGCATATTTTTCGCATAGTGGGCTCAGCTACATTGTTCACCCTAAAAAAAAAGCAGTCCTTTCTCCCCGTCGGGGAATTGAACCCCGGTCTCCCGCGTGACAGGCGGGGATACTCACCACTATACTAACGAGGAGCTGGTGTGTTGGACTTTTGAAAAAACGTGGAGCTTTGGTACTAACTATACGTTTGCAGTGTTGGGCTTTAACACTTCTAACAAAAACATCTGTATAGACTGAATGGTTAGAGCTAGAAACTACTGTGACCCCTCTATGGAAAGCTGGGACTCACGAAAACGTACATGTAATCGATTTCGCTCTATACCACTCACAGGCCACACACTCGTAGTTAGAAGGTGACGCGTTTGTGGGATGTCCCAGGACATTGTCACAAATGCCAAACTCAAGACAGTTGTCGATGACTAGTTGGTTACTCGTTTCCCATTTAACAACTAAAGCCTTGCACAAAGTAAATCACCTCACACACTGGACATCTACAATGGATTCACCAAAGTCTTCTGAGAATGAGTAAATGTCCAAACTGAAAATGAAAGCAAAGTCAGATTTTTCAAGTCAGTTGAGATTTCGACCAAGACCAGAGATTTCTGTTGGCCTGGCAATCGAGCACAGATTTCTTCCTCAGGGGTTTGCATACTTCTCGAAATTACATGTTCAAAACATCCTGCATTGGCCGGGAATCGAACCCGGGCCTCCCGCATGGCAGGCGAGAATTCTACCACTGAACAACCAATGCCTTGGAATACTGAGATAATGCTGGAAATCGTATCATAAAGCTTTATCTCCAAGCATATTTTTCGCATAGTGGGCTCAGCTACATTGTTCACCCTAAAAAAAAAGCAGTCCTTTCTCCCCGTCGGGGAATTGAACCCCGGTCTCCCGCGTGACAGGCGGGGATACTCACCACTATACTAACGAGGAGCTGGTGTGGTGGACGTTTGAAAAAACGTGGAGCATTGGTACTAACTATACGTTTGCAGTGTTGGGCTTTAACACTTCTAACAAAAACATCTGTATAGACTGAATGGTTAGAGCTAGAAACTACTGTGACCCCTCTATGGAAAGCTGGGACTCTCACGAAAACGTACATGTAATCGATTTCGCTCTATACCACTCACAGGCCACACACTCGTAGTTAGAAGGTGACGCGTTTGTGGGATGTCCCAGGACATTGTCACAAATGCCAAACTCAAGACAGTTGTCGATGACTAGTTGGTTACTCGTTTCCCATTTAACAACTAAAGCCTTGCACAAAGTAAATCACCTCACACACTGGACATCTACAATGGATTCACCAAAGTCTTCTGAGAATGAGTAAATGTCCAAACTGAAAATGAAAGCAAAGTCAGATTTTTCAAGTCAGTTGAGATTTCGACCAAGACCAGAGATTTCTGTTGGCCTGGCAATCGAGCACAGATTTCTTCCTCAGGGGTTTGCATACTTCTCGAAATTACATGTTCAAAACATCCTGCATTGGCCGGGAATCGAACCCGGGCCTCCCGCGTGGCAGGCAAGAATTCTACCACTGAACAACCAATGCCTTGGAATACTGAGATAATGCTGGAAATCGTATCATAAAGCTTTATCTCCAAGCATATTTTTCGCATAGTGGGCTCAGCTACATTGTTCACCCTAAAAAAAAAGCAGTCCTTTCTCCCCGTCGGGGAATTGAACCCCGGTCTCCCGCGTGACAGGCGGGGATACTCACCACTATACTAACGAGGAGCTGGTGTGTTGGACGTTTGAAAAAACGTGGAGCTTTGGTACTAACTATACGTTTGCAGTGTTGGGCTTTAACACTTCTAACAAAAACATCTGTATAGACTGAATGGTTAGAGCTAGAAACTACTGTGACCCCTCTATGGAAAGCTGGGACTCACGAAAACGTACATGTAATCGATTTCGCTCTATACCACTCACAGGCCACACACTCGTAGTTAGAAGGTGACGCGTTTGTGGGATGTCCCAGGACATTGTCACAAATGCCAAACTCAAGACAGTTGTCGATGACTAGTTGGTTACTCGTTTCCCATTTAACAACTAAAGCCTTGCACAAAGTAAATCACCTCACACACTGGACATCTACAATGGATTCACCAAAGTCTTCTGAGAATGAGTAAATGTCCAAACTGAAAATGAAAGCAAAGTCAGATTTTTCAAGTCAGTTGAGATTTGACCAGAGATTTCTGTTGGCCTGGCAATCGAGCACAGATTTCTTCCTCAGGGGTTTGCATACTTCTCGAAATTACATGTTCAAAACATCCTGCATTGGCCGGGAATCGAACCCGGCCTCCCGCATGGCAGGCGAGAATTCTACCACTGAACAACCAATGCCTTGGAATACTGAGATAATGCTGGAAATCGTATCATAAAGCTTTATCTCCAAGCATATTTTTCGCATAGTGGGCTCAGCTACATTGTTCACCCTAAAAAAAAAGCAGTCCTTTCTCCCCGTCGGGGAATTGAACCCCGGTCTCCCGCGTGACAGGCGGGGATACTCACCACTATACTAACGAGGAGCTGGTGTGTTGGACTTTTGAAAAAACGTGGAGCTTTGGTACTAACTATACGTTTGCAGTGTTGGGCTTTAACACTTCTAACAAAAACATCTGTATAGACTGAATGGTTAGAGCTAGAAACTACTGTGACCCCTCTATGGAAAGCTGGGACTCACGAAACGTACATGTAATCGATTTCGCTCTATACCACTCACAGGCCACACACTCGCAGTTAGAAGGTGACGCGTTTGTGGGATGTCCCAGGACATTGTCACAAATGCCAAACTCAAGACAGTTGTCGATGACTAGTTGGTTACTCGTTTCCATTTAAACAACTAAAGCCTTGCACAAAGTAAATCACCTCACACACTGGACATCTACAATGGATTCACCAAAGTCTTCTGAGAATGAGTAAATGTCCAAACTGAAAATGAAAGCAAAGTCAGATTTTTCAAGTCAGTTGAGATTTCGACCAAGACCAGAGATTTCTGTTGGCCTGGCAATCGAGCACAGATTTCTTCCTCAGGGGTTTGCATACTTCTCGAAATGTTCAAAAACATCCTGCATTGGCCGGGAATCGAACCCGGGCCTCCCGTACGGCAGGCGAGAATTCTACCACTGAACAAACAATGCCTTGGAATACTGAGATAATGCTGGAAATCGTATCATAAGCTTTATCTCCAAGCATATTTTTCGCATAGTGGGCTCAGCTACATTGTTCACCCTAAAAAAAAAGCAGTCCTTTCTCCCCGTCGGGAATTGAACCCCGGTCTCCCGCGTGACAGGCGGGGATACTCACCACTATACTAACGAGGAGCTGGTGTGTTGGACCTTTTGAAAAAACGTGGAGCTTTGGTACTAACTATACGTTTGCAGTGTTGGGCTTTAACACTTCTAACAAAAACATCTGTATAGACTGAATGGTTAGAGCTAGAAACTACTGTGACCCCTCTATGGAAAGCTGGGACTCACGGAAACGTACATGTAATCGATTTCGCTCTATACCACTCACAGGCCACACACTCGCAGTAGAAGGTGACGCGTTTGTGGGATGTCCCAGGACATTGTCACAAATGCCAAACTCAAGACAGTTGTCGATGACTAGTTGGTTACTCGTTTCCCATTTAACAACTAAAGCCTTGCACAAAGTAAATCACCTCACACACTGGACATCTACAATGGATTCACCAAAGTCTTCTGAGAATGAGTAAATGTCCAAACTGAAAATGAAAGCAAAGTCAGATTTTTCAAGTCAGTTGAGATTTCGACCAAGACCAGAGATTTCTGTTGGCCTGGCAATCGAGCACAGATTTCTTCCTCAGGGGTTTGCATACTTCTCGAAATGTTCAAAACATCCTGCATTGGCCGGGAATCGAACCCGGGCCTCCCGTACGGCAGGCGAGAATTCTACCAACTGAACAACCAATGCCTTGGAATACTGAGATAATGCTGGAAATCGTATCATAAAGCTTTATCTCCAAGCATATTTTTCGCATAGTGGGCTCAGCTACATTGTTCACCCTAAAAAAAAAGCAAGTCCTTTCTCCCCGTCGGGGAATTGAACCCCGGTCTCCCGCGTGACAGGCGGGGATACTCACCACTATACTAACGAGGAGCTGGTGTGTTGGACTTTTGAAAAAACGTGGAGCTTTGGTACTAACTATACGTTTGCAGTGTTGGGCTTTAACACTTCTAACAAAAACATCTGTATAGACTGAATGGTTAGAGCTAGAAACTACTGTGACCCCTCTATGGAAAGCTGGGACTCACGAAAACGTACATGTAATCGATTTCGCTCTATACCACTCACAGGCCACACACTCGCAGTTAGAAGGTGACGCGTTTGTGGGATGTCCCAGGACATTGTCACAAATGCCAAACTCAAGACAGTTGTCGATGACTAGTTGGTACTCGTTTCCCATTTAACAACTAAAGCCTTGCACAAAGTAAATCACCTCACACACTGGACATCTACAATGGATTCACCAAAGTCTTCTGAGAATGAGTAAATGTCCAAACTGAAAATGAAAGCAAAGTCAGATTTTTCAAGTCAGTTGAGATTTCGACCAAGACCAGAGATTTCTGTTGGCCTGGCAATCGATAACAGATTTCTTCCTCAGGGGTTTGCATACTTCTCGAAATTACATGTTCAAAACATCCTGCATTGGCCGGGAATCGAACCCGAGCCTCCCGCATGGCAGGCGAGAATTCTACCACTGAACAACCAATGCCTTGGAATACTGAGATAATGCTGGAAATCGTATCATAAAGCTTTATCTCCAAGCATATTTTTCGCATAGTGGGCTCAGCTACATTGTTCACCTAAAAAAAAAGCAGTCCTTTCTCCCCGTCGGGGAATTGAACCCCGGTCTCCCGCGTGACAGGCGGGGATACTCACCACTATACTAACGAGGAGCTGGTGTGGTGGATGTTTGAAAAAACGTTGGAGCATTGGTACTAACTATACGTTTGCAGTGTTGGGCTTTAACACTTCTAACAAAAACATCTGTATAGACTGAATGGTTAGAGCTAGAAACTACTGTGACCCCTCTATGGAAAGCTGGGACTCACGAAAACGTACATGTAATCGATTTCGCATACTTCTCGAAATGTTCAAAACATCCTGCATTGGCCGGGAATCGAACCCGGGCCTCCCGTACGGCAGGCGAGAATTCTACCACTGAACAACCAATGCCTTGGAATACTGAGATAATGCTGGAAATCGTATCATAAAGCTTTATCTCCAAGCATATTTTTCGCATAGTGGGCTCAGCTACATTGTTCACCCTAAAAAAAAAGCAGTCCTTTCTCCCCGTCGGGGAATTGAACCCCGGTCTCCCGCGTGACAGGCGGGGATACTCACCACTATACTAACGAGGAGCTGGTGTGGTGGACTTTTGAAAAAACGTGGAGCATTGGTACTAACTATACGTTTGCAGTGTTGGGCTTTAACACTTCTAACAAAAACATCTGTATAGACTGAATGGTTAGAGCTAGAAACTACTGTGACCCCTCTATGGAAAGCTGAGACTCACGAAAACGTACATGTAATCGATTTCGCTCTATACCACTCACAGGCCACACACTCGTAGTTAGAAGGTGACGCGTTTGTGGGATGTCCCAGGACATTGTCACAAATGCCAAACTCAAGACAGTTGTCGATGACTAGTTGGTTACTCGTTTCCCATTTAACAACTAAAGCCTTGCACAAAGTAAATCACCTCACACACTGGACATCTACAATGGATTCACCAAAGTCTTCTGAGAATGAGTAAATGTCCAAACTGAAAATGAAAGCAAAGTCAGATTTTTCAAGTCAGTTGAGATTTCGACCAAGAGATTTCTGTTGGCCTGGCAATCGAGCACAGATTTCTTCCTCAGGGGTTTGCATACTTCTCGAAATTACATGTTCAAAACATCCTGCATTGGCCGGGAATCGAACCCGGGCCTCCCGCGTGGCAGGCGAGAATTCTACCACTGAACAACCAATGCCTTGGAATACTGAGATAATGCTGGAAATCGTATCATAAAGCTTTATCTCCAAGCATATTTTTCGCATAGTGGGCTCAGCTACATTGTTCACCCTAAAAAAAAAGCAGTCCTTTCTCCCCGTCGGGGAATTGAACCCCGGTCTCCCGCGTGACAGGCGGGGATACTCACCACTATACTAACGAGGAGCTGGTGTGGTGGACGTTTGAAAAAACGTGGAGCATTGGTACTAACTATACGTTTGCAGTGTTGGGCTTTAACACTTCTAACAAAAACATCTGTATAGACTGAATGGTTAGAGCTAGAAACTACTGTGACCCCTCTATGGAAAGCTGGGACTCTCACGAAAACGTACATGTAATCGATTTCGCTCTATACCACTCACAGGCCACACACTCGTAGTTAGAAGGTGACGCGTTTGTGGGATGTCCCAGGACATTGTCACAAATGCCAAACTCAAGACAGTTGTCGATGACTAGTTGGTTACTCGTTTCCCATTTAACAACTAAAGCCTTGCACAAAGTAAATCACCTCACACACTGGACATCTACAATGGATTCACCAAAGTCTTCTGAGAATGAGTAAATGTCCAAACTGAAAATGAAAGCAAAGTCAGATTTTTCAAGTCAGTTGAGATTTCGAGACCAGAGATTTCTGTTGGCCTGGCAATCGAGCACAGATTTCTTCCTCAGGGGTTTGCATACTTCTCGAAATTACATGTTCAAAACATCCTGCATTGGCCGGAATCGAACCCGGGCCTCCCGCATGGCAGGCGAGAATTCTACCACTGAACAACCAATGCCTTGGAATACTGAGATAATGCTGGAAATCGTATCATAAAGCTTTATCTCCAAGCATATTTTTCGCATAGTGGCTCAGCTACATTGTTCACCCTAACAAAAAAAGAAGTCCTTTCTCCCCGTCGGGGAATTGAACCCCGGTCTCCCGCGTGACAGGCGGGGATACTCACCACTATACTAACGAGGAGCAGGTGTGTTGGACTTTTGAAAAAACGTGGAGCTTTGGTACTAACTATACGTTTGCAGTGTTGGGCTTTAACACTTCTAACAAAAACATCTGTATAGACTGAATGGTTAGAGCTAGAAACTACTGTGACCCCTCTATGGAAAGCTGGGACTCACGAAAACGTACATGTAATCGATTTCGCTCTATACCACTCACAGGCCACACACTCGCAGTTAGAAGGTGACGCGTTTGTGGGATGTCCCAGGACATTGTCACAAATGCCAAACTCAAGACAGTTGTCGATGACTAGTTGGTTACTCGTTTCCCATTTAACAACTAAAGCCTTGCACAAAGTAAATCACCTCACACACTGGACATCTACAATGGATTCACCAAAGTCTTCTGAGAATGAGTAAATGTCCAAACTGAAAATGAAAGCAAAGTCAGATTTTTCAAGTCAGTTGAGATTTCGACCAAGACCAGAGATTTCTGTTGGCCTGGCAATCGAGCACAGATTTCTTCCTCAGGGGTTTGCATACTTCTCGAAATTACATGTTCAAAACATCCTGCATTGGCCGGGAATCGAAACCCGAGCCTCCCGCATGGCAGGCGAGAATTCTACCACTGAACAACCAATGCCTTGGAATGCTGAGATAATGCTGGAAATCATATCATAAGCTTTATCTCCAAGCATATTTTTCGCATAGTGGGCTCAGCTACATTGTTCACCCTAAAAAAAAAGCAGTCCTTTCTCCCCGTCGGGAATTGAACCCCGGTCTCCCGCGTGACAGGCGGGGATACTCACCACTATACTAACGAGGAGCTGGTGTGTTGGACTTTTGAAAAAACGTGGAGCTTTGGTACTAACTATACGTTTGCAGTGTTGGGCTTTAACACTTCTAACAAAAACATCTGTATAGACTGAATGGTTAGAGCTAGAAAACTACTGTGACCCCTCTATGGAAAGCTGGGACTCACGGAAACGTACATGTAATCGATTTCGCTCTATACCACTCACAGGCCACACACTCGCAGTTAGAAGGTGACGCGTTTGTGGGATGTCCCAGGACATTGTCACAAATGCCAAACTCAAGACAGTTGTCGATGACTAGTTGGTTACTCGTTTCCCCTTTAACAACTAAAGCCTTGCACAAAGTAAATCACCTCACACACTGGACATCTACAATGGATTCACCAAAGTCTTCTGAGAATGAGTAAATGTCCAAACTGAAAATGAAAGCAAAGTCAGATTTTTCAAGTCAGTTGAGATTTCGACCAAGACCAGAGATTTCTGGTTGGCCTGGCAATCGAGCACAGATTTCTTCCTCAGGGGTTTGCATACTTCTCGAAATGTTCAAAACATCCTGCATTGGCCGGAATCGAACCCGGGCCCTCCCGTACGGCAGGCGAGAATTCTACCACTGAACAACCAATGCCTTGGAATACTGAGATAATGCTGGAAATCGTATCATAAAGCTTTATCTCCAAGCATATTTTTCGCATAGTGGGCTCAGCTACATTGTTCACCCTAAAAAAAAGCAGTCCTTTCTCCCCGTCGGGGAATTGAACCCCGGTCTCCCGCGTGACAGGCGGGGATACTCACCACTATACTAACGAGGAGCTGGTGTGTTGGACTTTGAAAAAACGTGGAGCTTTGGTACTAACTATACGTTTGCAGTGTTGGGCTTTAACACTTCTAACAAAAACATCTGTATAGACTGAATGGTTAGAGCTAGAAAACTACTGTGACCCCTCTATGGAAAGCTGGGACTCACGAAAACGTACATGTAATCGATTTCGCTCTATACCACTCACAGGCCACACACTCGCAGTTAGAAGGTGACGCGTTTGTGGGATGTCCCAGGACATTGTCACAAATGCCAAACTCAAGACAGTTGTCGATGACTAGTTGGTTACTCGTTTCCCATTTAACAACTTAAAGCCTTGCACAAAGTAAATCACCTCACACACTGGACATCTACAATGGATTCACCAAGTCTTCTGAGAATGAGTAAATGTCCAAACTGAAAATGAAAGCAAAGTCAGATTTTTCAAGTCAGTTGAGATTTCGACCAAGACCAGAGATTTCTGTTGGCCTGGCAATCGATAACAGATTTCTTCCTCAGGGGTTTGCATACTTCTCGAAATTACATGTTCAAAACATCCTGCATTGGCCGGGAATCGAACCCGAGCCTCCCGCATGGCAGGCGAGAATTCTACCACTGAACAACCAATGCCTTGGAATACTGAGATAATGCTGGAAATCGTATCATAAAGCTTTATCTCCAAGCATATTTTTCGCATAGTGGGCTCAGCTACATTGTTCACCCTAAAAAAAAAGCAGTCCTTTCTCCCCGTCGGGGAATTGAACCCCGGTCCTCCCGCGTGACAGGCGGGGATACTCACCACTATACTAACGAGGAGCAGGTGTGTTGGACTTTTGAAAAAACGTGGAGCTTTGGTACTAACTATACGTTTGCAGTGTTGGGCTTTAACACTTCTAACAAAAACATCTGTATAGACTGAATGGTTAGAGCTAGAAACTACTGTGACCCCTCTATGGAAAGCTGGGACTCACGAAAAACGTACATGTAATCGATTTCGCTCTATACCACTCACAGGCCACACACTCGCAGTTAGAAGGTGACGCGTTTGTGGGATGTCCCAGGACATTGTCACAAATGCCAAACTCAAGACAGTTGTCGATGACTAGTTGGTTACTCGTTTCCCATTTAACAACTAAAGCCTTGCACAACGTAAATCACCTCACACACTGGACATCTACAATGGATTCACCAAAGTCTTCTGAGAATGAGTAATGTCCAAACTGAAAATGAAAGCAAAGTCAGATTTTTCAAGTCAGTTGAGATTTCGACCAAGACCAGAGATTTCTGTTGGCCTGGCAATCGAGCACAGATTTCTTCCATCAGGGGTTTGCATACTTCTCGAAATTACATGTTCAAAATATCCTGTATTGGCCGGGAATCGAACCCAGGCCTCCCGCGTGGCAGGCGAGAATTCTACCACTGAACAACCAATGCCTTGGAAAACTGAGATAATGCTGGAAATCGTATCATAAAGCTTTATCTCCAAGCATATTTTTCGCATAGTGGGCTCAGCTACATTGTTCACCCTAAAAAAAAAGCAGTCCTTTCTCCCCGTCGGGGAATTGAACCCCGGTCTCCCGCGTGACAGGCGGGGATACTCACCACTATACTAACGAGGAGCTGGTGTGGTGGACGTTTGAAAAAACGTGGAGCTTTGGTACTAACTATACGTTTGCAGTGTTGGGATTTAACACTTCTAACAAAAACATCTGTATAGACTGAATGGTTAGAGCTAGAAACTACTGTGACCCCTCTATGGAAAGCTGGACTCACGAAAACGTACATGTAATCGATTTCGCTCTATACCACTCACAGGCCACACACTCGTAGTTAGAAGGTGACGCGTTTGTGGGATGTCCCAGGACATTGTCACAAATGCCAAACTCAAGACAGTTGTCGATGACTAGTTGGTTACTCGTTTCCCATTTAACAACTAAAGCCTTGCACAAAGTAAATCACCTCACACACTGGACATCTACAATGGATTCACCAAAGTCTTCTGAGAATGAGTAAATGTCCAAACTGAAAATGAAAGCAAAGTCAGATTTTTCAAGAGTCAGTTGAGATTTCTGTTGGCCTGGCAATCGAGCACAGATTTCTCCCTCAGGGGTTTGCATACTTCTCGAAATTACATGTTCAAAACATCCTGCATTGGCCGGGAATCGAACCCGGGCCTCCCGCGTGGCAGGCGAGAATTCTACCACTGAACAACCAATGCCTTGGAATACTGAGATAATGCTGGAAAATCGTATCATAAAGCTTTATCTCCAAGCATATTTTTCGCATAGTGGGCTCAGCTACATTGTTCACCCTAAAAAAAAAGCAGTCCTTTCTCCCCGTCGGGGAATTGAACCCCGGTCTCCCGCGTGACAGGCGGGGATACTCACCACTATACTAACGAGGAGCTGGTGTGGTGGACGTTTGAAAAAACGTGGAGCATTGGTACTAACTATACGTTTGCAGTGTTGGGCTTTAACACTTCTAACAAAAACATCTGTATAGACTGAATGGTTAGAGCTAGAAACTACTGTGACCCCTCTATGGAAAGCTGGGACTCACGAAAACGTACATGTAATCGATTTCGCTCTATACCACTCACAGGCCACACACTCGTAGTTAGAAGGTGACGCGTTTGTGGGATGTCCCAGGACATTGTCACAAATGCCAAACTCAAGGACAGTTGTCGATGACTAGTTGGTTACTCGTTTCCCATTTAACAACTAAGCCTTGCACAAAGTAAATCACCTCACACACTGGACATCTACAATGGATTCACCAAAGTCTTCTGAGAATGAGTAAATGTCCAAACTGAAAATGAAGGCAAAGTCAGATTTTTCAAGCAGTTGAGATTTCGACCAAGACCAGGATTTCTGTTGGCCTGGCAATCGAGCACAGATTTCTTCCTCAGGGGTTTGCATACTTCTCGAAATTACATGTTCAAAACATCCTGCATTGGCCGGGAATCGAACCCGGGCCTCCCGCATGGCAGGCGAGAATTCTACCACTGAACAACCAATGCCTTGGAATACTGAGATAATGCTGGAAATCGTATCATAAAGCTTTATCTCCAAGCATATTTTTCGCATAGTGGGCTCAGCTACATTGTTCACCCTAAAAAAAAAGCAGTCCTTTCTCCCCGTCGGGGAATTGAACCCCGGTCTCCCGCGTGACAGGCGGGGATACTCACCACTATACTAACGAGGAGCAGGTGTGTTGGACTTTTGAAAAAAACGTGGAGCTTTGGTACTAACTATACGTTTGCAGTGTTGGGCTTTAACACTTCTAACAAAAACATCTGTATAGACTGAATGGTTAGAGCTAGAAACTACTGTGACCCCTCTATGGAAAGCTGGACTCTCACGAAAACGTACATGTAATCGATTTCGCTCTATACCACTCACAGGCCACACACTCGTCAGTTAGAAGGTGACGCGTTTGTGGGATGTCCCAGGACATTGTCACAAATGCCAAACTCAAGACAGTTGTCGATGACTAGTTGGTTACTCGTTTCCCATTTAACAACTAAGCCTTGCACAAAGTAAATCACCTCACACACTGGACATCTACAATGGATTCACCAAAGTCTTCTGAGAATGAGTAAATGTCCAAACTGAAAATGAAAGCAAAGTCAGATTTTTCAAGTCAGTTGAGATTTCGACCAAAGACCAGAGATTTCTGTTGGCCTGGCAATCGAGCACAGATTTCTTCCTCAGGGGTTTGCATACTTCTCGAAATTACATGTTCAAAACAACCTGCATTGGCCGGGAATCGAACCCGGGCCTCCCGCGTGGCAGGCAAGAATTCTACCACTGAACAACCAATGCCTTGGAATACTGAGATAATGCTGGAAAATCGTATCATAAAGCTTTATCTCCAAGCATATTTTTCGCATAGTGGGCTCAGCTACATTGTTCACCCTAAAAAAAAAAAGCAGTCCTTTCTCCCCGTCGGGGAATTGAACCCCGGGCTCCTGCATGACAGGCGGGGATACTCACCACTATACTAACGAGGAGCTGGTGTGGTGGACGTTTGAAAAAACGTGGAGCATTGGTACTAACTATACGTTTGCAGTGTTGGGCTTTAACACTTCTAACAAAAACATCTGTATAGACTGAATGGTTAGAGCTAGAAACTACTGTGACCCCTCTATGGAAAGCTGAGGACTCTCACGAAAACGTACATGTAATCGATTTCGCTCTATACCACTCACAGGCCACACACTCGCTAGTTAGAAGGTGACGCGTTTGTGGGATGTCCCAGGACATTGTCACAAATGCCAAACTCAAGACAGTTGTCGATGACTAGTTGGTACTCGTTTCCCATTTAACAACTTAAAGCCTTGCACAAAGTAAATCACCTCACACACTGGACATCTACAATGGATTCACCAAAGTCTTCTGAGAATGAGTAAATGTCCAAACTGAAAATGAAAGCAAAGTCAGATTTTTCAAGTCAGTTGAGATTTCGACCAAGACCAGAGATTTCTGTTGGCCTGGCAATCGAGCACAGATTTCTTCCTCAGGGGTTTGCATACTTCTCGAAATTACATGTTCAAAACAACCTGCATTGGCCGGGAATCGAACCCGGGCCTCCCGCGTGGCAGGCAAGAATTCTACCACTGAACAACCAATGCCTTGGAATACTGAGATAATGCTGGAAAATCGTATCATAAAGCTTTATCTCCAAGCATATTTTTCGCATAGTGGGCTCAGCTACATTGTTCACCCTAAAAAAAAAAGCAGTCCTTTCTCCCCGTCGGGGAATTGAACCCCGGGCTCCTGCAGTGACAGGCGGGGATACTCACCACTATACTAACGAGGAGCTGGTGTGGTGGACGTTTGAAAAAAGCGTGGAGCATTGGTACTAACTATACGTTTTGCAGTGTTGGGCTTTAACACTTCTAACAAAAACATCTGTATAGACTGAATGGTTAGAGCTAGAAACTACTGTGACCCCCTCTATGGAAAGCTGAGGACTCACGAAAACGTACATGTAATCGATTTCGCTCTATACCACTCACAGGCCACACACTCGTAGTTAGAAGGTGACGCGTTTGTGGGATGTCCCAGGACATTGTCACAAATGCCAAACTCAAGACAGTTGTCGATGACTAGTTGGTTACTCGTTTCCCATTTAACAACTTAAGCCTTGCACAAAGTAAATCACCTCACACACTGGACATCTACAATGGATTCACCAAAGTCTTCTGAGAATGAGTAAATGTCCAAACTGAAAATGAAAGCAAAGTCAGATTTTCAAGTCAGTTGAGATTTCGACCAAGACCAGAGATTTCTGTTGGCCTGGCAATCGAGCACAGATTTCTTCCTCAGGGGTTTGCATACTTCTCGAAATTACATGTTCAAACAACCTGCATTGGCCGGGAATCGAACCCGGGCCTCCCGCGTGGCAGGCAAGAATTCTACCACTGAACAACCAATGCCTTGGAATACTGAGATAATGCTGGAAATCGTATCATAAAGCTTTATCTCCAAGCATATTTTTCGCATAGTGGGCTCAGCTACATTGTTCACCCTAAAAAAAAAGCAGTCCTTTCTCCCCGTCGGGGAATTGAACCCCGGGCTCCTGCATGGACAGGCGGGGATACTCACCACTATACTAACGAGGAGCTGGTGTGGTGGGACGTTTGAAAAAACGTGGAGCATTGGTACTAACTATACGTTTGCAGTGTTGGGCTTTAACACTTCTAACAAAAACATCTGTATAGACTGAATGGTTAGAGCTAGAAACTACTGTGACCCCTCTATGGAAAGCTGAGACTTCACGAAAACGTACATGTAATCGATTTCGCTCTATACCACTCACAGGCCACACACTCGTAGTTAGAAGGTGACGCGTTTGTGGGATGTCCCAGGACATTGTCACAAATGCCAAACTCAAGACAGTTGTCGATGACTAGTTGGTTACTCGTTTCCCATTTAACAACTTAAGCCTTGCACAAAGTAAATCACCTCACACACTGGACATCTACAATGGATTCACCAAAGTCTTCTGAGAATGAGTAAATGTCCAAACTGAAAATGAAAGCAAAGTCAGATTTTTCAAGAGTCAGTTGAGATTTCTGTTGGCCTGGCAATCGAGCACAGATTTCTCCCTCAGGGGTTTGCATACTTCTCGAAATTACATGTTCAAAACATCCTGCATTGGCCGGAATCGAACAGGGCCTCCCCGCGTGGCAGGCGAGAATTCTACCACTGAACAACCAATGCCTTGGAATACTGAGATAATGCTGGAAAATCGTATCATAAAGCTTTATCTCCAAGCATATTTTCGCATAGTGGGCTCAGCTACATTGTTCACCCTAAAAAAAAAGCAGTCCTTTCTTCCCCGTCGGGGAATTGAACCCCGGTCTCCCGCGTGACAGGCTGGGATACTCACCACTATACTAACGAGGAGCTGGTGTGGTGGACGTTTGAAAAACGTGGAGCATTGGTACTAACTATACGTTTGCAGTGTTGGGCTTTAACACTTCTAACAAAAACATCTGTATAGACTGAATGGTTAGAGCTAGAAACTACTGTGACCCCTCTATGGAAAGCTGAGACTCTCACGAAAACGTACATGTAATCGATTTCGCTCTATACCACTCACAGGCCACACACTCGTAGTTAGAAGGGTGACGTGTTTGTGGGATGTCCCAGGACATCTGTCACAAATGCCAAACTCAAGACAGTTGTCGATGACTAGTTGGTTACTCGTTTCCCATTTAACAACTTAAGCCTTGCACAAAGTAAATCACCTCACACACTGGACATCTACAATGGATTCACCAAAGTCTTCTGAGAATGAGTAAATGTCCAAACTGAAAATGAAAGCAAGTCAGATTTTCAAGAGTCAGTTGAGATTTCTGTTAGGCCTGGCCATCGAGCACCAGATTTCTCCCTCAGGGGTTTGCATACTTCTCGAAATTACATGTTTCAAAACATCCTGCATTGGCCGGGAATCGAACCAGGGCCTCCCGCGTGGCAGGCGAGAATTCTACCACTGAACAACCAATGCCTTGGAATACTGAGATAATGCTGGAAAATCGTATCATAAAGCTTTATCTCCAAGCATATTTTTCGCATAGTGGGCTCAGCTACATTGTTCACCCTAAAAAAAAAGCAGTCCTTTCTCCCCGTCGGGGAATTGAAACCCCGGTCTCCCGCGTGACAGGCGGGGATACTCACCACTATACTAACGAGGAGCTGGTGTGGTGGACGTTTGAAAAAACGTGGAGCATTGGTACTAACTATACGTTTGCAGTGTTGGGCTTTAACACTTCTAACAAAAACATCTGTATAGACTGAATGGTTAGAGCTAGAAACTACTGTGACCCCTCTATGGAAAGCTGGGACTCTCACGAAAACGTACATGTAATCGATTTCGCTCTATACCACTCACAGGCCACACACTCGTAGTTAGAAGGTGACGCTGTTTGTGGGATGTCCCAGGACATTGTCACAAATGCCAAACTCAAGACAGTTGTCGATGACTAGTTGGTTACTCGTTTCCCATTTAACAACTTAAGCCTTGCACAAAGTAAATCACCTCACACACTGGACATCTACAATGGATTCACCAAAGTCTTCTGAGAATGAGTAAATGTCCAAACTGAAAATGAAAGCAAAGTCAGATTTTTTCAAGAGTCAGTTGAGATTTCTGTTGGCCTGGCAATCGAGCACGAGATTTCTCCCTCAGGGGTTTGCATACTTCTCGAAATTACATGTTCAAAACATCCTGCATTGGCCGGGAATCGAACCCGGGCCTCCCGCGTGGCAGGCGAGAATTCTACCACTGAACAACCAATGCCTTGGAATACTGAGATAATGCTGGAAAATCGTATCATAAAGCTTTATCTCCAAGCATATTTTTCGCAATAGTGGGCTCAGCTACATTGTTCACCCTAAAAAAAAAGCAGGTCCTTTCTCCCCGTCGGGGAATTGAACCCCGGTCTCCCGCGTGACAGGCGGGGATACTCACCACTATACTAACGAGGAGCTGGTGTGGTGGACGTTTGAAAAAACGTGGAGCATTGGTACTAACTATACGTTTGCAGTGTTGGGCTTTAACACTTCTAACAAAAACATCTGTATAGACTGAATGGTTAGAGCTAGAAACTACTGTGACCCCTCTATGGAAAGCTGAGACTCTCACGAAAACGTACATGTAATCGATTTCGCTCTATACCACTCACAGGCCACACACTCGTAGTTAGAAGGTGACGTGTTTGTGGGATGTCCCAGGACATCGTCACAAATGCCAAACTCAAGACAGTTGTCGATGACTAGTTGGTTACTCGTTTCCCATTTAACAACTTAAGCCTTGCACAAAGTAATCACCTCACACACTGGACATCTACAATGGATTCACCAAAGTCTTCTGAGAATGAGTAAATGTCCAAACTGAAAATGAAAGCAAAGTCAGATTTTTCAAGAGTCAGTTGAGATTTCTGTGGCCTGGCAATCGAGCAGAGATTTCTCCCTCAGGGGTTTGCATACTTCTCGAAATTACATGTTCAAAACATCCTGCATTGGCCGGGAATCGAACCCGGGCCTCCCGCGTGGCAGGCGAGAATTCTACCACTGAACAACCAATGCCTTGGAATACTGAGATAATGCTGGAAAATCGTATCATAAAGCTTTATCTCCAAGCATATTTTCGCATAGTGGGCTCAGCTACATTGTTCACCCTAAAAAAAAAAGCAGTCCTTTCTCCCCGTCGGGGAATTGAACCCCGGTCTCCCGCGTGACAGGCGGGGATACTCACCACTATACTAACGAGGAGCTGGTGTGGTGGACGTTTGAAAAAACGTGGAGCATTGGTACTAACTATACGTTTGCAGTGTTGGGCTTTAACACTTCTAACAAAAACATCTGTATAGACTGAATGGTTAGAGCTAGAAACTACTGTGACCCCTCTATGGAAAGCTGAGACTCTCACGAAAACGTACATGTAATCGATTTCGCTCTATACCACTCACAGGCCACACACTCGTAGTTAGAAGGTGACGCGTTTGTGGGATGTCCCAGGACATTGTCACAAATGCCAAACTCAAGACAGTTGTCGATGACTAGTTGGTTACTCGTTTCCCATTTAACAACTTAAGCCTTGCACAAAGTAAATCACCTCACACACTGGACATCTACAATGGATTCACCAAAGTCTTCTGAGAATGAGTAAATGTCCAAACTGAAAATGAAAGCAAAGTCAGATTTTTCAAGAGTCAGTTGAGATTTCTGTTGGCCTGGCAATCGAGCACAGATTTCTCCCTCAGGGGTTTGCATACTTCTCGAAATTACATGTTCAAAACATCCTGCATTGGCCGGGAATCGAACCCGGGCCTCCCGCGTGGCAGGCGAGAATTCTACCACTGAACAACCAATGCCTTGGAATACTGAGATAATGCTGGAAAATCGTATCATAAAGCTTTATCTCCAAGCATATTTTTCGCATAGTGGGCTCAGCTACATTGTTCACCCTAAAAAAAAAGCAGTCCTTTCTCCCCGTCGGGAATTGAACCCGGTCTCCCGCGTGACAGGCGGGATACTCACCACTATACTAACGAGGAGCTGGTGTGGTGGACGTTTGAAAAAACGTGGAGCATTGGTACTAACTATACGTTTGCAGTGTTGGGCTTTAACACTTCTAACAAAAACATCTGTATAGACTGAATGGTTAGAGCTAGAAACTACTGTGACCCCTCTATGGAAAGCTGAGACTCTCACGAAAACGTACATGTAATCGATTTCGCTCTATACCACTCACAGGCCACACACTCGTAGTTAGAAGGTGACGCGTTTGTGGGATGTCCCAGGACATTGTCACAAATGCCAAACTCAAGACAGTTGTCGATGACTAGTTGGTTACTCGTTTCCCCATTTAACAACTTAAGCCTTGCACAAAGTAAATCACCTCACACACTGGACATCTACAATGGATTCACCAAAGTCTTCTGAGAATGAGTAAATGTCCAAACTGAAAATGAAAGCAAAGTCAGATTTTTCAAGAGTCAGTTGAGATTTCTGTTGGCCTGGCAATCGAGCACAGATTTCTCCCTCAGGGGTTTGCATACTTCTCGAAATTACATGTTCAAAACATCCTGCATTGGCCGGGAATCGAACCCGGGCCTCCCGCGTGGCAGGCGAGAATTCTACCACTGAACAACCAATGCCTTGGAATACTGAGATAATGCTGGAAAATCGTATCATAAGCTTTATCTCCAAGCATATTTTTCGCATAGTGGGCTCAGCTACATTGTTCACCCTAAAAAAAAAGCAGTCCTTTCTCCCCGTCGGGGAATTGAACCCCGGTCTCCCGCGTGACAGGCGGGATACTCACCACTATACTAACAAGGAGCTGGTGTGGTGGACGTTTGAAAAAACGTGGAGCATTGGTACTAACTATACGTTTGCAGTGTTGGGCTTTAACACTTCTAACAAAAACATCTGTATAGACTGAATGGTTAGAGCTAGAAACTACTGTGACCCCTCTATGGAAAGCTGAGGACTCTCACGAAAACGTACATGTAATCGATTTCGCTCTATACCACTCACAGGCCACACACTCGTAGTTAGAAGGTGACGCGTTTGTGGGATGTCCCAGGACATTGTCACAAATGCACAAATGCCAAACTCAAGACAGTTGTCGATGACTAGTTGGTTACTCGTTTCCCATTTAACAACTTAAGCCTTGCACAAAGTAAATCACCTCACACACTGGACATCTACAATGGATTCACCAAAGTCTTCTGAGAATGAGTAAATGTCCAAACTGAAATGAAAGCAAAGTCAGATTTTTCAAGAGTCAGTTGAGATTTCTGTTGGCCTGGCAATCGAGCACAGATTTCTCCCTCAGGGGTTTGCATACTTCTCGAAATTACATGTTCAAAACATCCTGCATTGGCCGGGAATCGAACCCGGGCCTCCCGCGTGGCAGGCGAGAATTCTACCACTGAACAACCAATGCCTTGGAATACTGAGATAATGCTGGAAAATCGTATCATAAAGCTTTATCTCCAAGCATATTTTTCGCATAGTGGGCTCAGCTACATTGTTCACCCTAAAAAAAAAGCAGTCCTTTCTCCCCGTCGGGGAATTGAACCCCGGTCTCCCGCGTGACAGGCGGGGATACTCACCACTATACTAACAGAGGAGCTGGTGTGGTGGACGTTTGAAAAAACGTGGAGCATTGGTACTAACTATACGTTTGCAGTGTTGGGCTTTAACACTTCTAACAAAAAACATCTGTATAGACTGAATGGTTAGAGCTAGAAACTACTGTGACCCCTCTATGGAAAGCTGAGACTCTCACGAAAACGTACATGTAATCGATTTCGCTCTATACCACTCACAGGCCACACACTCGTAGTTAGAAGGTGACGCGTTTGTGGGATGTCCCAGGACATTGTCACAAATGCCACAATGCCAAACTCAAGACAGTTGTCGATGACTAGTTGGTTACTCGTTTCCCATTTAACAACTTAAGCCTTGCACAAAGTAAATCACCTCACACACTGGACATCTACAATGGATTCACCAAAGTCTTCTGAGAATGAGTAAATGTCCAAACTGAAAATGAAAGCAAAGTCAGATTTTTCAAAGTCAGTTGAGATTTCTGTTGGCCTGGCAATCGAGCACAGATTTCTCCCTCAGGGGTTTGCATACTTCTCGAAATTACATGTTCAAAACATCCTGCATTGGCCGGGAATCGAACCCGGGCCTCCCGCGTGGCAGGCGAGAATTCTACCACTGAACAACCAATGCCTTGGAATACTGAGATAATGCTGGAAAATCGTATCATAAAGCTTTATCTCCAAGCATATTTTTCGCATAGTGGGCTCAGCTACATTGTTCACCCTAAAAAAAAAAGCAGTCCTTTCTCCCCGTCGGGGAATTGAACCCCGGTCTCCCGCGTGACAGGCGGGGATACTCACCACTATACTAACGAGGAGCTGGTGTGGTGGACGTTTGAAAAAACGTGGAGCATTGGTACTAACTATACGTTTGCAGTGTTGGGCTTTAACACTTCTAACAAAAACATCTGTATAGACTGAATGGTTAGAGCTAGAAACTACTGTGACCCCTCTATGGAAAGCTGAGACTCTCACGAAAACGTACATGTAATCGATTTCGCTCTATACCACTCACAGGCCACACACTCGTAGTTAGAAGGTGACGCGTTTGTGGGATGTCCCAGGACATTGTCACAAATGCCAAACTCAAGACAGTTGTCGATGACTAGTTGGTTACTCGTTTCCATTTAACAACTTAAGCCTTGCACAAAGTAAATCACCTCACACACTGGACATCTACAATGGATTCACCAAAGTCTTCTGAGAATGAGTAAATGTCCAAACTGAAAATGAAAGCAAAGTCAGATTTTTCAAGAGTCAGTTGAGATTTCTGTTGGCCTGGCAATCGAGCACAGATTTCTCCCTCAGGGGTTTGCATACTTCTCGAAATTACATGTTCAAAACATCCTGCATTGGCCGGGAATCGAACCCGGGCCTCCCGCGTGGCAGGCGAGAATTCTACCACTGAACAACCAATGCCTTGGAATACTGAGATAATGCTGGAAAATCGTATCATAAAGCTTTATCTCCAAGCATATTTTTCGCATAGTGGGCTCAGCTACATTGTTCACCCTAAAAAAAAAGCAGTCCTTTCTCCCCGTCGGGGAATTGAACCCCGGTCTCCCGCGTGACAGTCGGGGATACTCACCACTATACTAACGAGGAGCTGGTGTGGTGGTACGTTTGAAAAAACGTGGAGCATTGGTACTAACTATACGTTTGCAGTGTTGGGCTTTAACACTTCTAACAAAAACATCTGTATAGACTGAATGGTTAGAGCTAGAAACTACTGTGACCCCTCTATGGAAAGCTGAGACTCTCACGAAAACGTACATGTAATCGATTTCGCTCTATACCACTCACAGGCCACACACTCGTAGTTAGAAGGTGACGTGTTTGTGGGATGTCCCAGGACATTGTCACAAATGCCACAAATGCAAACTCAAGACAGTTGTCGATGACTAGTTGGTTACTCGTTTCCCATTTAACAACTTAAGCCTTGCACAAAGTAAATCACCTCACACACTGGACATCTACAATGGATTCACCAAAGTCTTCTGAGAATGAGTAAATGTCCAAACTGAAAATGAAAGCAAAGTCAGATTTTTTCAAGAGTCAGTTGAGATTTCTGTTGGCCTGGCAATCGAGCACAGATTTCTCCCTCAGGGGTTTGCATACTTCTCGAAATTACATGTTCAAAACATCCTGCATTGGCCGGGAATCGAACCCGGGCCTCCCGCGTGGCAGGCGAGAATTCTACCACTGAACAACCAATGCCTTGGAATACTGAGATAATGCTGGAAAATCGTATCATAAAGCTTTATCTCCAAGCATATTTTTCGCATAGTGGGCTCAGCTACATTGTTCACCCTAAAAAAAAAGCAGTACTTTCTCCCCGTCGGGGAATTGAACCCCGGTCTCCCGCGTGACAGGCGGGGATACTCACCACTATACTAACGAGGAGCTGGTGTGGTGGACGTTTGAAAAAACGTGGAGCATTGGTACTAACTATACGTTTTGCAGTGTTGGGCTTTAACACTTCTAACAAAAACATCTGTATAGACTGAATGGTTAGAGCTAGAAAACTACTGTGACCCCTCTATGGAAAGCTGAGACTCTCACGAAAACGTACATGGAATCGATTTCGCTCTATACCACTCACAGGCCACACACTCGTAGTTAGAAGGTGACGTGTTTGTGGGATGTCCCAGGACATTGTCACAAATGCCAAACTCAAGACAGTTGTCGATGACTAGTTGGTTACTCGTTTCCCATTTAACAACTTAAGCCTTGCACAAAGTAAATCACCTCACACACTGGACATCTACAATGGATTCACCAAAGTCTTCTGAGAATGAGTAAATGTCCAAACTGAAAATGAAAGCAAAGTCAGATTTTTCAAGAGTCAGTTGAGATTTCTGTTGGCCTGGCAATCGAGCACAGATTTCTCCCTCAGGGGTTTGCATACTTCTCGAAATTACATGTTCAAAACATCCTGCATTGGCCGGGAATCGAACCCTGGCCTCCCGCGTGGCAGGCGAGAATTCTACCACTGAACAACCAATGCCTTGGAATACTGAGATAATGCTGGAAATCGTATCATAAAGCTTTATCTCCAAGCATATTTTTCGCATAGTGGGCTCAGCTACATTGTTCACCCTAAAAAAAAAAGCAGTCCTTTCTCCCCGTCGGGGAATTGAACCCCGGTCTCCCGCGTGACAGGTGGGGATACTCACCACTATACTAACGAGGAGCTGGTGTGGTGGACGTTTGAAAAAACGTGGAGCATTGGTACTAACTATACGTTTGCAGTGTTGGGCTTTAACACTTCTAACAAAAACATCTGTATAGACTGAATGGTTAGAGCTAGAAACTACTGTGACCCCTCTATGGAAAGCTGAGACTCTCACGAAAACGTACATGTAATCGATTTCGCTCTATACCACTCACAGGCCACACACTCGTAGTTAGAAGGTGACGCGTTTGTGGGATGTCCCAGGACATTGTCACAAATGCCAAACTCAAGACAGTTGTCGATGACTAGTTGGTTACTCGTTTCCCATTTAACAACTTAAGCCTTGCACAAAGTAAATCACCTCACACACTGGACATCTACAATGGATTCACCAAAGTCTTCTGAGAATGAGTAAATGTCCAAACTGAAAATGAAAGCAAAGTCAGATTTTTCAAGAGTCAGTTGAGATTTCTGTTGGCCTGGCAATCGAGCACAGATTTCTCCCTCAGGGGTTTGCATACTTCTCGAAATTACATGTTCAAAACATCCTGCATTGGCCGGGAATCGAACCCGGGCCTCCCGCGTGGCAGGCGAGAATTCTACCACTGAACAACCAATGCCTTGGAATACTGAGATAATGCTGGAAAATCGTATCATAAAGCTTTATCTCCAAGCATATTTTTCGCATAGTGGGCTCAGCTACATTGTTCACCCTAAAAAAAAAAGCAGTCCTTTCTCCCCGTCGGGGAATTGAACCCCGGTCTCCCGCGTGACAGGCGGGGATACTCACCACTATACTAACGAGGAGCTGGTGTGGTGGTCGTTTGAAAAAACGTGGAGCATTGGTACTAACTATACGTTTGCAGTGTTGGGCTTTAACACTTCTAACAAAAACATCTGTATAGACTGAATGGTTAGAGCTAGAAACTACTGTGACCCCTCTATGGAAAGCTGAGACTCTCACGAAAACGTACATGTAATCGATTTCGCTCTATACCACTCACAGGCCACACACTCGTAGTTAGAAGGTGACGTGTTTGTGGGATGTCCCAGGACATTGTCACAAATGCCACAAATGCCAACTCAAGACAGTTGTCGATGACTAGTTGGTTACTCGTTTCCCATTTAACAACTTAAGCCTTGCACAAAGTAAATCACCTCACACACTGGACATCTACAATGGATTCACCAAAGTCTTCTGAGAATGAGTAAATGTCCAAACTGAAAATGAAAGCAAAGTCAGATTTTTCAAGAGTCAGTTGAGATTTCTGTTGGCCTGGCAATCGAGCACAGATTTCTCCCTCAGGGGTTTGCATACTTCTCGAAATTACATGTTCAAAACATCCTGCATTGGCCGGGAATCGAACCCGGGCCTCCCGCGTGGCAGGCGAGAATTCTACCACTGAACAACCAATGCCTTGGAATACTGAGATAATGCTGGAAAATCGTATCATAAAGCTTTATCTCCAAGCATATTTTTCGCATAGTGGGCTCAGCTACATTGTTCACCCTAAAAAAAAAGCAGTACTTTCTCCCCGTCGGGGAATTGAACCCCGGTCTCCCGCGTGACAGGCGGGGATACTCACCACTATACTAACGAGGAGCTGGTGTGGTGGACGTTTGAAAAAACGTGGAGCATTGGTACTAACTATACGTTTGCAGTGTTGGGCTTTAACACTTCTAACAAAAACATCTGTATAGACTGAATGGTTAGAGCTAGAAACTACTGTGACCCCTCTATGGAAAGCTGAGACTCTCACGAAAACGTACATGGAATCGATTTCGCTCTATACCACTCACAGGCCACACACTCGTAGTTAGAAGGTGACGTGTTTGTGGGATGTCCCAGGACATTGTCACAAATGCCAAACTCAAGACAGTTGTCGATGACTAGTTGGTTACTCGTTTCCCATTTAACAACTTAAGCCTTGCACAAAGTAAATCACCTCACACACTGGACATCTACAATGGATTCACCAAAGTCTTCTGAGAATGAGTAAATGTCCAAACTGAAAATGAAAGCAAAGTCAGATTTTTCAAGAGTCAGTTGAGATTTCTGTTGGCCTGGCAATCGAGCACAGATTTCTCCCTCAGGGGTTTGCATACTTCTCGAAATTACATGTTCAAAACATCCTGCATTGGCCGGGAATCGAACCCTGGCCTCCCGCGTGGCAGGCGAGAATTCTACCACTGAACAACCAATGCCTTGGAATACTGAGATAATGCTGGAAATCGTATCATAAAGCTTTATCTCCAAGCATATTTTTCGCATAGTGGGCTCAGCTACATTGTTCACCCTAAAAAAAAAAGCAGTCCTTTCTCCCCGTCGGGGAATTGAACCCCGGTCTCCCGCGTGACAGGTGGGGATACTCACCACTATACTAACGAGGAGCTGGTGTGGTGGACGTTTGAAAAAACGTGGAGCATTGGTACTAACTATACGTTTGCAGTGTTGGGCTTTAACACTTCTAACAAAAACATCTGTATAGACTGAATGGTTAGAGCTAGAAACTACTGTGACCCCTCTATGGAAAGCTGAGACTCTCACGAAAACGTACATGTAATCGATTTCGCTCTATACCACTCACAGGCCACACACTCGTAGTTAGAAGGTGACGCGTTTGTGGGATGTCCCAGGACATTGTCACAAATGCCAAACTCAAGACAGTTGTCGATGACTAGTTGGTTACTCGTTTCCCATTTAACAACTTAAGCCTTGCACAAAGTAAATCACCTCACACACTGGACATCTACAATGGATTCACCAAAGTCTTCTGAGAATGAGTAAATGTCCAAACTGAAAATGAAAGCAAAGTCAGATTTTTCAAGAGTCAGTTGAGATTTCTGTTGGCCTGGCAATCGAGCACAGATTTCTCCCTCAGGGGTTTGCATACTTCTCGAAATTACATGTTCAAAACATCCTGCATTGGCCGGGAATCGAACCCGGGCCTCCCGCGTGGCAGGCGAGAATTCTACCACTGAACAACCAATGCCTTGGAATACTGAGATAATGCTGGAAATCGTATCATAAAGCTTTATCTCCAAGCATATTTTTCGCATAGTGGGCTCAGCTACATTGTTCACCCTAAAAAAAAAGCAGTCCTTTCTCCCCGTCGGGGAATTGAACCCCGGTCTCCCGCGTGACAGGCGGGGATACTCACCACTATACTAACGAGGAGCTGGTGTGGTGGACGTTTGAGAAAACGTGGAGCATTGGTACTAACTATACGTTTGCAGTGTTGGGCTTTAACACTTCTAACAAAAACATCTGTATAGACTGAATGGTTAGAGCTAGAAACTACTGTGACCCCTCTATGGAAAGCTGAGACTCTCACGAAAACGTACATGTAATCGATTTCGCTCTATACCACTCACAGGCCACACACTCGTAGTTAGAAGGTGACGCGTTTGTGGGATGTCCCAGGACATTGTCACAAATGCCAAACTCAAGACAGTTGTCGATGACTAGTTGGTTACTCGTTTCCCATTTAACAACTTAAGCCTTGCACAAAGTAAATCACCTCACACACTGGACATCTACAATGGATTCACCAAAGTCTTCTGAGAATGAGTAAATGTCCAAACTGAAAATGAAAGCAAAGTCAGATTTTTCAAGAGTCAGTTGAGATTTCTGTTGGCCTGGCAATCGAGCACAGATTTCTCCCTCAGGGGTTTGCATACTTCTCGAAATTACATGTTCAAAACATCCTGCATTGGCCGGGAATCGAACCCGGGCCTCCCGCGTGGCAGGCGAGAAATTCTACCACTGAACAACCAATGCCTTGGAATACTGAGATAATGCTGGAAATCGTATCAGTTGGGTTACTCGTTTCCCATTTAACAACTTAAGCCTTGCACAAAGTAAATCACCTCACACACTGGACATCTACAATGGATTCACCAAAGTCTTCTGAGAATGAGTAAATGTCCAAACTGAAAATGAAAGCAAAGTCAGATTTTTCAAGAGTCAGTTCAGATTTCTGTTGGCCTGGCAATCGAGCACAGATTTCTCCCTCAGGGGTTTGCATACTTCTCGAAATTACATGTTCAAAACATCCTGCATTGGCCGGGAATCGAACCCGGGCCTCCCGCGTGGCAGCCGAGAATTCTACCACTGAACAACCAATGCCTTGGAATACTGAGATAATGCTGGAAAATCGTATCATAAAGCTTTATCTCCAAGCATATTTTTCGCATAGTGGGCTCAGCTACATTGTTCACCCTAAAAAAAAAGCAGTCCTTTCTCCCCGTCGGGGAATTGAACCCCGGTCTCCCGCGTGACAGGCGGGGATACTCACCACTATACTAACGAGGAGCTGGTGTGGTGGACGTTTGAGAAAAACGTGGAGCATTGGTACTAACTATACGTTTGCAGTGTTGGGCTTTAACACTTCTAACAAAAACATCTGTATAGACTGAATGGTTAGAGCTAGAAACTACTGTGACCCCTCTATGGAAAGCTGAGACTCTCACGAAAACGTACATGTAATCGATTTCGCTCTATACCACTCACAGGCCACACACTCGTAGTTAGAAGGTGACGCGTTTGTGGGATGTCCCAGGACATTGTCACAAATGCCAAACTCAAGACAGTTGTCGATGACTAGTTGGTTACTCGTTTCCCATTTAACAACTTAAGCCTTGCACAAAGTAAATCACCTCACACACTGGACATCTACAATGGATTCACCAAAGTCTTCTGAGAATGAGTAAATGTCCAAACTGAAAATGAAAGCAAAGTCAGATTTTTCAAGAGTCAGTTGAGATTTCTGTTGGCCTGGCAATCGAGCACAGATTTCTCCCTCAGGGGTTTGCATACTTCTCGAAATTACATGTTCAAAACATCCTGCATTGGCCGGGAATCGAACCCGGGCCTCCCGCGTGGCAGGCGAGAATTCTACCACTGAACAACCAATGCCTTGGAATACTGAGATAATGCTGGAAATCGTATCATAAAGCTTTATCTCCAGGCATATTTTTCACATAGTGGGCTCAGCTACATTGTTCACCCTAAAAAAAAAAGCAGTCCTTTCTCCCCGTCGGGGAATTGAACCCCGGTCTCCCGCGTGACAGGCGGGGATACTCACCACTATACTAACGAGGAGCTGGTGTGGTGGACGTTTGAAAAAACGTGGAGCATTGGTACTAACTATACGTTTGCAGTGTTGGGCTTTAACACTTCTAACAAAAACATCTGTATAGACTGAATGGTTAGAGCTAGAAACTACTGTGACCCCTCTATGGAAAGCTGAGACTCTCACGAAAACGTACATGTAATCGATTTCGCTCTATACCACTCACAGGCCACACACTCGTAGTTAGAAGGTGACGCGTTTGTGGGATGTCCCAGGACATTGTCACAAATGCCAAACTCAAGACAGTTGTCGATGACTAGTTGGTTACTCGTTTCCCATTTAACAACTTAAGCCTTGCACAAAGTAAATCACCTCACACACTGGACATCTACAATGGATTCACCAAAGTCTTCTGAGAATGAGTAAATGTCCAAACTGAAAATGAAAGCAAAGTCAGATTTTTCAAGAGTCAGTTGAGATTTCTGTTGGCCTGGCAATCGAGCACAGATTTCTCCCTCAGGGGTTTGCATACTTCTCGAAATTACATGTTCAAAACATCCTGCATTGGCCGGGAATCGAACCCGGGCCTCCCGCGTGGCAGGCGAGAATTCTACCACTGAACAACCAATGCCTTGGAATACTGAGATAATGCTGGAAAATCGTATCATAAAGCTTTATCTCCAAGCATATTTTTCGCATAGTGGGCTCAGCTACATTGTTCACCCTAAAAAAAAAAGCAGTCCTTTCTCCCCGTCGGGGAATTGAACCCCGGTCTCCCGCGTGACAGGCGGGGATACTCACCACTATACTAACGAGGAGCTGGTGTGGTGGACGTTTGAGAAAACGTGGAGCATTGGTACTAACTATACGTTTGCAGTGTTGGGCTTTAACACTTCTAACAAAAACATCTGTATAGACTGAATGGTTAGAGCTAGAAACTACTGTGACCCCTCTATGGAAAGCTGAGACTCTCACGAAAACGTACATGTAATCGATTTCGCTCTATACCACTCACAGGCCACACACTCGTAGTTAGAAGGTGACGCGTTTGTGGGATGTCCCAGGACATTGTCACAAATGCCAAACTCAAGACAGTTGTCGATGACTAGTTGGTTACTCGTTTCCCATTTAACAACTTAAGCCTTGCACAAAGTAAATCACCTCACACACTGGACATCTACAATGGATTCACCAAAGTCTTCTGAGAATGAGTAAATGTCCAAACTGAAAATGAAAGCAAAGTCAGATTTTTCAAGAGTCAGTTGAGATTTCTGTTGGCCTGGCAATCGAGCACAGATTTCTCCCTCAGGGGTTTGCATACTTCTCGAAATTACATGTTCAAAACATCCTGCATTGGCCGGGAATCGAACCCGGGCCTCCCGCGTGGCAGGCGAGAATTCTACCACTGAACAACCAATGCCTTGGAATACTGAGATAATGCTGGAAAATCGTATCATAAAGCTTTATCTCCAAGCATATTTTTCGCATAGTGGGCTCAGCTACATTGTTCACCCTAAAAAAAAAGCAGTCCTTTCTCCCCGTCGGGGAATTGAACCCCGGTCTCCCGCGTGACAGGCGGGGATACTCACCACTATACTAACGAGGAGCTGGTGTGGTGGACGTTTGAGAAAACGTGGAGCATTGGTACTAACTATACGTTTGCAGTGTTGGGCTTTAACACTTCTAACAAAAACATCTGTATAGACTGAATGGTTAGAGCTAGAAACTACTGTGACCCCTCTATGGAAAGCTGAGACTCTCACGAAAACGTACATGTAATCGATTTCGCTCTATACCACTCACAGGCCACACACTCGTAGTTAGAAGGTGACGCGTTTGTGGGATGTCCCAGGACATTGTCACAAATGCCAAACTCAAGACAGTTGTCGATGACTAGTTGGTTACTCGTTTCCCATTTAACAACTTAAGCCTTGCACAAAGTAAATCACCTCACACACTGGACATCTACAATGGATTCACCAAAGTCTTCTGAGAATGAGTAAATGTCCAAACTGAAAATGAAAGCAAAGTCAGATTTTTCAAGAGTCAGTTGAGATTTCTGTTGGCCTGGCAATCGAGCACAGATTTCTCCCTCAGGGGTTTGCATACTTCTCGAAATTACATGTTCAAAACATCCTGCATTGGCCGGGAATCGAACCCGGGCCTCCCGCGTGGCAGGCGAGAATTCTACCACTGAACAACCAATGCCTTGGAATACTGAGATAATGCTGGAAATCGTATCATAAAGCTTTATCTCCAGGCATATTTTTCACATAGTGGGCTCAGCTACATTGTTCACCCTAAAAAAAAAAGCAGTCCTTTCTCCCCGTCGGGGAATTGAACCCCGGTCTCCCGCGTGACAGGCGGGGATACTCACCACTATACTAACGAGGAGCTGGTGTGGTGGACGTTTGAAAAAACGTGGAGCATTGGTACTAACTATACGTTTGCAGTGTTGGGCTTTAACACTTCTAACAAAAACATCTGTATAGACTGAATGGTTAGAGCTAGAAACTACTGTGACCCCTCTATGGAAAGCTGAGACTCTCACGAAAACGTACATGTAATCGATTTCGCTCTATACCACTCACAGGCCACACACTCGTAGTTAGAAGGTGACGCGTTTGTGGGATGTCCCAGGACATTGTCACAAATGCCAAACTCAAGACAGTTGTCGATGACTAGTTGGTTACTCGTTTCCCATTTAACAACTTAAGCCTTGCACAAAGTAAATCACCTCACACACTGGACATCTACAATGGATTCACCAAAGTCTTCTGAGAATGAGTAAATGTCCAAACTGAAAATGAAAGCAAAGTCAGATTTTTCAAGAGTCAGTTGAGATTTCTGTTGGCCTGGCAATCGAGCACAGATTTCTCCCTCAGGGGTTTGCATACTTCTCGAAATTACATGTTCAAAACATCCTGCATTGGCCGGGAATCGAACCCGGGCCTCCCGCGTGGCAGGCGAGAATTCTACCACTGAACAACCAATGCCTTGGAATACTGAGATAATGCTGGAAAATCGTATCATAAAGCTTTATCTCCAAGCATATTTTTCGCATAGTGGGCTCAGCTACATTGTTCACCCTAAAAAAAAAGCAGTCCTTTCTCCCCGTCGGGGAATTGAACCCCGGTCTCCCGCGTGACAGGCGGGGATACTCACCACTATACTAACGAGGAGCTGGTGTGGTGGACGTTTGAGAAAACGTGGAGCATTGGTACTAACTATACGTTTGCAGTGTTGGGCTTTAACACTTCTAACAAAAACATCTGTATAGACTGAATGGTTAGAGCTAGAAACTACTGTGACCCCTCTATGGAAAGCTGAGACTCTCACGAAAACGTACATGTAATCGATTTCGCTCTATACCACTCACAGGCCACACACTCGTAGTTAGAAGGTGACGCGTTTGTGGGATGTCCCAGGACATTGTCACAAATGCCAAACTCAAGACAGTTGTCGATGACTAGTTGGTTACTCGTTTCCCATTTAACAACTTAAGCCTTGCACAAAGTAAATCACCTCACACACTGGACATCTACAATGGATTCACCAAAGTCTTCTGAGAATGAGTAAATGTCCAAACTGAAAATGAAAGCAAAGTCAGATTTTTCAAGAGTCAGTTGAGATTTCTGTTGGCCTGGCAATCGAGCACAGATTTCTCCCTCAGGGGTTTGCATACTTCTCGAAATTACATGTTCAAAACATCCTGCATTGGCCGGGAATCGAACCCGGGCCTCCCGCGTGGCAGGCGAGAATTCTACCACTGAACAACCAATGCCTTGGAATACTGAGATAATGCTGGAAAATCGTATCATAAAGCTTTATCTCCAAGCATATTTTTCGCATAGTGGGCTCAGCTACATTGTTCACCCTAAAAAAAAAAGCAGTCCTTTCTCCCCGTCGGGGAATTGAACCCCGGTCTCCCGCGTGACAGGCGGGGATACTCACCACTATACTAACGAGGAGCTGGTGTGGTGGACGTTTGAGAAAACGTGGAGCATTGGTACTAACTATACGTTTGCAGTGTTGGGCTTTAACACTTCTAACAAAAACATCTGTATAGACTGAATGGTTAGAGCTAGAAACTACTGTGACCCCTCTATGGAAAGCTGAGACTCTCACGAAAACGTACATGTAATCGATTTCGCTCTATACCACTCACAGGCCACACACTCGTAGTTAGAAGGTGACGCGTTTGTGGGATGTCCCAGGACATTGTCACAAATGCCAAACTCAAGACAGTTGTCGATGACTAGTTGGTTACTCGTTTCCCATTTAACAACTTAAGCCTTGCACAAAGTAAATCACCTCACACACTGGACATCTACAATGGATTCACCAAAGTCTTCTGAGAATGAGTAAATGTCCAAACTGAAAATGAAAGCAAAGTCAGATTTTTCAAGAGTCAGTTGAGATTTCTGTTGGCCTGGCAATCGAGCACAGATTTCTCCCTCAGGGGTTTGCATACTTCTCGAAATTACATGTTCAAAACATCCTGCATTGGCCGGGAATCGAACCCGGGCCTCCCGCGTGGCAGGCGAGAATTCTACCACTGAACAACCAATGCCTTGGAATACTGAGATAATGCTGGAAATCGTATCAGTTGGTTACTCGTTTCCCATTTAACAACTTAAGCCTTGCACAAAGTAAATCACCTCACACACTGGACATCTACAATGGATTCACCAAAGTCTTCTGAGAATGAGTAAATGTCCAAACTGAAAATGAAAGCAAAGTCAGATTTTTCAAGAGTCAGTTGAGATTTCTGTTGGCCTGGCAATCGAGCACAGATTTCTCCCTCAGGGGTTTGCATACTTCTCGAAATTACATGTTCAAAACATCCTGCATTGGCCGGGAATCGAACCCGGGCCTCCCGCGTGGCAGGCGAGAATTCTACCACTGAACAACCAATGCCTTGGAATACTGAGATAATGCTGGAAAATCGTATCATAAAGCTTTATCTCCAAGCATATTTTTCGCATAGTGGGCTCAGCTACATTGTTCACCCTAAAAAAAAAGCAGTCCTTTCTCCCCGTCGGGGAATTGAACCCCGGTCTCCCGCGTGACAGGCGGGGATACTCACCACTATACTAACGAGGAGCTGGTGTGGTGGACGTTTGAGAAAACGTGGAGCATTGGTACTAACTATACGTTTGCAGTGTTGGGCTTTAACACTTCTAACAAAAACATCTGTATAGACTGAATGGTTAGAGCTAGAAACTACTGTGACCCCTCTATGGAAAGCTGAGACTCTCACGAAAACGTACATGTAATCGATTTCGCTCTATACCACTCACAGGCCACACACTCGTAGTTAGAAGGTGACGCGTTTGTGGGATGTCCCAGGACATTGTCACAAATGCCAAACTCAAGACAGTTGTCGATGACTAGTTGGTTACTCGTTTCCCATTTAACAACTTAAGCCTTGCACAAAGTAAATCACCTCACACACTGGACATCTACAATGGATTCACCAAAGTCTTCTGAGAATGAGTAAATGTCCAAACTGAAAATGAAAGCAAAGTCAGATTTTTCAAGAGTCAGTTGAGATTTCTGTTGGCCTGGCAATCGAGCACAGATTTCTCCCTCAGGGGTTTGCATACTTCTCGAAATTACATGTTCAAAACATCCTGCATTGGCCGGGAATCGAACCCGGGCCTCCCGCGTGGCAGGCGAGAATTCTACCACTGAACAACCAATGCCTTGGAATACTGAGATAATGCTGGAAATCGTATCATAAAGCTTTATCTCCAGGCATATTTTTCACATAGTGGGCTCAGCTACATTGTTCACCCTAAAAAAAAAAGCAGTCCTTTCTCCCCGTCGGGGAATTGAACCCCGGTCTCCCGCGTGACAGGCGGGGATACTCACCACTATACTAACGAGGAGCTGGTGTGGTGGACGTTTGAAAAAACGTGGAGCATTGGTACTAACTATACGTTTGCAGTGTTGGGCTTTAACACTTCTAACAAAAACATCTGTATAGACTGAATGGTTAGAGCTAGAAACTACTGTGACCCCTCTATGGAAAGCTGAGACTCTCACGAAAACGTACATGTAATCGATTTCGCTCTATACCACTCACAGGCCACACACTCGTAGTTAGAAGGTGACGCGTTTGTGGGATGTCCCAGGACATTGTCACAAATGCCAAACTCAAGACAGTTGTCGATGACTAGTTGGTTACTCGTTTCCCATTTAACAACTTAAGCCTTGCACAAAGTAAATCACCTCACACACTGGACATCTACAATGGATTCACCAAAGTCTTCTGAGAATGAGTAAATGTCCAAACTGAAAATGAAAGCAAAGTCAGATTTTTCAAGAGTCAGTTGAGATTTCTGTTGGCCTGGCAATCGAGCACAGATTTCTCCCTCAGGGGTTTGCATACTTCTCGAAATTACATGTTCAAAACATCCTGCATTGGCCGGGAATCGAACCCGGGCCTCCCGCGTGGCAGGCGAGAATTCTACCACTGAACAACCAATGCCTTGGAATACTGAGATAATGCTGGAAAATCGTATCATAAAGCTTTATCTCCAAGCATATTTTTCGCATAGTGGGCTCAGCTACATTGTTCACCCTAAAAAAAAAGCAGTCCTTTCTCCCCGTCGGGGAATTGAACCCCGGTCTCCCGCGTGACAGGCGGGGATACTCACCACTATACTAACGAGGAGCTGGTGTGGTGGACGTTTGAGAAAACGTGGAGCATTGGTACTAACTATACGTTTGCAGTGTTGGGCTTTAACACTTCTAACAAAAACATCTGTATAGACTGAATGGTTAGAGCTAGAAACTACTGTGACCCCTCTATGGAAAGCTGAGACTCTCACGAAAACGTACATGTAATCGATTTCGCTCTATACCACTCACAGGCCACACACTCGTAGTTAGAAGGTGACGCGTTTGTGGGATGTCCCAGGACATTGTCACAAATGCCAAACTCAAGACAGTTGTCGATGACTAGTTGGTTACTCGTTTCCCATTTAACAACTTAAGCCTTGCACAAAGTAAATCACCTCACACACTGGACATCTACAATGGATTCACCAAAGTCTTCTGAGAATGAGTAAATGTCCAAACTGAAAATGAAAGCAAAGTCAGATTTTTCAAGAGTCAGTTGAGATTTCTGTTGGCCTGGCAATCGAGCACAGATTTCTCCCTCAGGGGTTTGCATACTTCTCGAAATTACATGTTCAAAACATCCTGCATTGGCCGGGAATCGAACCCGGGCCTCCCGCGTGGCAGGCGAGAATTCTACCACTGAACAACCAATGCCTTGGAATACTGAGATAATGCTGGAAATCGTATCATAAAGCTTTATCTCCAGGCATATTTTTCACATAGTGGGCTCAGCTACATTGTTCACCCTAAAAAAAAAAGCAGTCCTTTCTCCCCGTCGGGGAATTGAACCCCGGTCTCCCGCGTGACAGGCGGGGATACTCACCACTATACTAACGAGGAGCTGGTGTGGTGGACGTTTGAAAAAACGTGGAGCATTGGTACTAACTATACGTTTGCAGTGTTGGGCTTTAACACTTCTAACAAAAACATCTGTATAGACTGAATGGTTAGAGCTAGAAACTACTGTGACCCCTCTATGGAAAGCTGAGACTCTCACGAAAACGTACATGTAATCGATTTCGCTCTATACCACTCACAGGCCACACACTCGTAGTTAGAAGGTGACGCGTTTGTGGGATGTCCCAGGACATTGTCACAAATGCCAAACTCAAGACAGTTGTCGATGACTAGTTGGTTACTCGTTTCCCATTTAACAACTTAAGCCTTGCACAAAGTAAATCACCTCACACACTGGACATCTACAATGGATTCACCAAAGTCTTCTGAGAATGAGTAAATGTCCAAACTGAAAATGAAAGCAAAGTCAGATTTTTCAAGAGTCAGTTGAGATTTCTGTTGGCCTGGCAATCGAGCACAGATTTCTCCCTCAGGGGTTTGCATACTTCTCGAAATTACATGTTCAAAACATCCTGCATTGGCCGGGAATCGAACCCGGGCCTCCCGCGTGGCAGGCGAGAATTCTACCACTGAACAACCAATGCCTTGGAATACTGAGATAATGCTGGAAAATCGTATCATAAAGCTTTATCTCCAAGCATATTTTTCGCATAGTGGGCTCAGCTACATTGTTCACCCTAAAAAAAAAGCAGTCCTTTCTCCCCGTCGGGGAATTGAACCCCGGTCTCCCGCGTGACAGGCGGGGATACTCACCACTATACTAACGAGGAGCTGGTGTGGTGGACGTTTGAGAAAACGTGGAGCATTGGTACTAACTATACGTTTGCAGTGTTGGGCTTTAACACTTCTAACAAAAACATCTGTATAGACTGAATGGTTAGAGCTAGAAACTACTGTGACCCCTCTATGGAAAGCTGAGACTCTCACGAAAACGTACATGTAATCGATTTCGCTCTATACCACTCACAGGCCACACACTCGTAGTTAGAAGGTGACGCGTTTGTGGGATGTCCCAGGACATTGTCACAAATGCCAAACTCAAGACAGTTGTCGATGACTAGTTGGTTACTCGTTTCCCATTTAACAACTTAAGCCTTGCACAAAGTAAATCACCTCACACACTGGACATCTACAATGGATTCACCAAAGTCTTCTGAGAATGAGTAAATGTCCAAACTGAAAATGAAAGCAAAGTCAGATTTTTCAAGAGTCAGTTGAGATTTCTGTTGGCCTGGCAATCGAGCACAGATTTCTCCCTCAGGGGTTTGCATACTTCTCGAAATTACATGTTCAAAACATCCTGCATTGGCCGGGAATCGAACCCGGGCCTCCCGCGTGGCAGGCGAGAATTCTACCACTGAACAACCAATGCCTTGGAATACTGAGATAATGCTGGAAAATCGTATCATAAAGCTTTATCTCCAAGCATATTTTTCGCATAGTGGGCTCAGCTACATTGTTCACCCTAAAAAAAAAGCAGTCCTTTCTCCCCGTCGGGGAATTGAACCCCGGTCTCCCGCGTGACAGGCGGGGATACTCACCACTATACTAACGAGGAGCTGGTGTGGTGGACGTTTGAGAAAACGTGGAGCATTGGTACTAACTATACGTTTGCAGTGTTGGGCTTTAACACTTCTAACAAAAACATCTGTATAGACTGAATGGTTAGAGCTAGAAACTACTGTGACCCCTCTATGGAAAGCTGAGACTCTCACGAAAACGTACATGTAATCGATTTCGCTCTATACCACTCACAGGCCACACACTCGTAGTTAGAAGGTGACGCGTTTGTGGGATGTCCCAGGACATTGTCACAAATGCCAAACTCAAGACAGTTGTCGATGACTAGTTGGTTACTCGTTTCCCATTTAACAACTTAAGCCTTGCACAAAGTAAATCACCTCACACACTGGACATCTACAATGGATTCACCAAAGTCTTCTGAGAATGAGTAAATGTCCAAACTGAAAATGAAAGCAAAGTCAGATTTTTCAAGAGTCAGTTGAGATTTCTGTTGGCCTGGCAATCGAGCACAGATTTCTCCCTCAGGGGTTTGCATACTTCTCGAAATTACATGTTCAAAACATCCTGCATTGGCCGGGAATCGAACCCGGGCCTCCCGCGTGGCAGGCGAGAATTCTACCACTGAACAACCAATGCCTTGGAATACTGAGATAATGCTGGAAATCGTATCATAAAGCTTTATCTCCAGGCATATTTTTCACATAGTGGGCTCAGCTACATTGTTCACCCTAAAAAAAAAAGCAGTCCTTTCTCCCCGTCGGGGAATTGAACCCCGGTCTCCCGCGTGACAGGCGGGGATACTCACCACTATACTAACGAGGAGCTGGTGTGGTGGACGTTTGAAAAAACGTGGAGCATTGGTACTAACTATACGTTTGCAGTGTTGGGCTTTAACACTTCTAACAAAAACATCTGTATAGACTGAATGGTTAGAGCTAGAAACTACTGTGACCCCTCTATGGAAAGCTGAGACTCTCACGAAAACGTACATGTAATCGATTTCGCTCTATACCACTCACAGGCCACACACTCGTAGTTAGAAGGTGACGCGTTTGTGGGATGTCCCAGGACATTGTCACAAATGCCAAACTCAAGACAGTTGTCGATGACTAGTTGGTTACTCGTTTCCCATTTAACAACTTAAGCCTTGCACAAAGTAAATCACCTCACACACTGGACATCTACAATGGATTCACCAAAGTCTTCTGAGAATGAGTAAATGTCCAAACTGAAAATGAAAGCAAAGTCAGATTTTTCAAGAGTCAGTTGAGATTTCTGTTGGCCTGGCAATCGAGCACAGATTTCTCCCTCAGGGGTTTGCATACTTCTCGAAATTACATGTTCAAAACATCCTGCATTGGCCGGGAATCGAACCCGGGCCTCCCGCGTGGCAGGCGAGAATTCTACCACTGAACAACCAATGCCTTGGAATACTGAGATAATGCTGGAAAATCGTATCATAAAGCTTTATCTCCAAGCATATTTTTCGCATAGTGGGCTCAGCTACATTGTTCACCCTAAAAAAAAAGCAGTCCTTTCTCCCCGTCGGGGAATTGAACCCCGGTCTCCCGCGTGACAGGCGGGGATACTCACCACTATACTAACGAGGAGCTGGTGTGGTGGACGTTTGAGAAAACGTGGAGCATTGGTACTAACTATACGTTTGCAGTGTTGGGCTTTAACACTTCTAACAAAAACATCTGTATAGACTGAATGGTTAGAGCTAGAAACTACTGTGACCCCTCTATGGAAAGCTGAGACTCTCACGAAAACGTACATGTAATCGATTTCGCTCTATACCACTCACAGGCCACACACTCGTAGTTAGAAGGTGACGCGTTTGTGGGATGTCCCAGGACATTGTCACAAATGCCAAACTCAAGACAGTTGTCGATGACTAGTTGGTTACTCGTTTCCCATTTAACAACTTAAGCCTTGCACAAAGTAAATCACCTCACACACTGGACATCTACAATGGATTCACCAAAGTCTTCTGAGAATGAGTAAATGTCCAAACTGAAAATGAAAGCAAAGTCAGATTTTTCAAGAGTCAGTTGAGATTTCTGTTGGCCTGGCAATCGAGCACAGATTTCTCCCTCAGGGGTTTGCATACTTCTCGAAATTACATGTTCAAAACATCCTGCATTGGCCGGGAATCGAACCCGGGCCTCCCGCGTGGCAGGCGAGAATTCTACCACTGAACAACCAATGCCTTGGAATACTGAGATAATGCTGGAAAATCGTATCATAAAGCTTTATCTCCAAGCATATTTTTCGCATAGTGGGCTCAGCTACATTGTTCACCCTAAAAAAAAAGCAGTCCTTTCTCCCCGTCGGGGAATTGAACCCCGGTCTCCCGCGTGACAGGCGGGGATACTCACCACTATACTAACGAGGAGCTGGTGTGGTGGACGTTTGAGAAAACGTGGAGCATTGGTACTAACTATACGTTTGCAGTGTTGGGCTTTAACACTTCTAACAAAAACATCTGTATAGACTGAATGGTTAGAGCTAGAAACTACTGTGACCCCTCTATGGAAAGCTGAGACTCTCACGAAAACGTACATGTAATCGATTTCGCTCTATACCACTCACAGGCCACACACTCGTAGTTAGAAGGTGACGCGTTTGTGGGATGTCCCAGGACATTGTCACAAATGCCAAACTCAAGACAGTTGTCGATGACTAGTTGGTTACTCGTTTCCCATTTAACAACTTAAGCCTTGCACAAAGTAAATCACCTCACACACTGGACATCTACAATGGATTCACCAAAGTCTTCTGAGAATGAGTAAATGTCCAAACTGAAAATGAAAGCAAAGTCAGATTTTTCAAGAGTCAGTTGAGATTTCTGTTGGCCTGGCAATCGAGCACAGATTTCTCCCTCAGGGGTTTGCATACTTCTCGAAATTACATGTTCAAAACATCCTGCATTGGCCGGGAATCGAACCCGGGCCTCCCGCGTGGCAGGCGAGAATTCTACCACTGAACAACCAATGCCTTGGAATACTGAGATAATGCTGGAAATCGTATCATAAAGCTTTATCTCCAGGCATATTTTTCACATAGTGGGCTCAGCTACATTGTTCACCCTAAAAAAAAAAGCAGTCCTTTCTCCCCGTCGGGGAATTGAACCCCGGTCTCCCGCGTGACAGGCGGGGATACTCACCACTATACTAACGAGGAGCTGGTGTGGTGGACGTTTGAAAAAACGTGGAGCATTGGTACTAACTATACGTTTGCAGTGTTGGGCTTTAACACTTCTAACAAAAACATCTGTATAGACTGAATGGTTAGAGCTAGAAACTACTGTGACCCCTCTATGGAAAGCTGAGACTCTCACGAAAACGTACATGTAATCGATTTCGCTCTATACCACTCACAGGCCACACACTCGTAGTTAGAAGGTGACGCGTTTGTGGGATGTCCCAGGACATTGTCACAAATGCCAAACTCAAGACAGTTGTCGATGACTAGTTGGTTACTCGTTTCCCATTTAACAACTTAAGCCTTGCACAAAGTAAATCACCTCACACACTGGACATCTACAATGGATTCACCAAAGTCTTCTGAGAATGAGTAAATGTCCAAACTGAAAATGAAAGCAAAGTCAGATTTTTCAAGAGTCAGTTGAGATTTCTGTTGGCCTGGCAATCGAGCACAGATTTCTCCCTCAGGGGTTTGCATACTTCTCGAAATTACATGTTCAAAACATCCTGCATTGGCCGGGAATCGAACCCGGGCCTCCCGCGTGGCAGGCGAGAATTCTACCACTGAACAACCAATGCCTTGGAATACTGAGATAATGCTGGAAAATCGTATCATAAAGCTTTATCTCCAAGCATATTTTTCGCATAGTGGGCTCAGCTACATTGTTCACCCTAAAAAAAAAGCAGTCCTTTCTCCCCGTCGGGGAATTGAACCCCGGTCTCCCGCGTGACAGGCGGGGATACTCACCACTATACTAACGAGGAGCTGGTGTGGTGGACGTTTGAGAAAACGTGGAGCATTGGTACTAACTATACGTTTGCAGTGTTGGGCTTTAACACTTCTAACAAAAACATCTGTATAGACTGAATGGTTAGAGCTAGAAACTACTGTGACCCCTCTATGGAAAGCTGAGACTCTCACGAAAACGTACATGTAATCGATTTCGCTCTATACCACTCACAGGCCACACACTCGTAGTTAGAAGGTGACGCGTTTGTGGGATGTCCCAGGACATTGTCACAAATGCCAAACTCAAGACAGTTGTCGATGACTAGTTGGTTACTCGTTTCCCATTTAACAACTTAAGCCTTGCACAAAGTAAATCACCTCACACACTGGACATCTACAATGGATTCACCAAAGTCTTCTGAGAATGAGTAAATGTCCAAACTGAAAATGAAAGCAAAGTCAGATTTTTCAAGAGTCAGTTGAGATTTCTGTTGGCCTGGCAATCGAGCACAGATTTCTCCCTCAGGGGTTTGCATACTTCTCGAAATTACATGTTCAAAACATCCTGCATTGGCCGGGAATCGAACCCGGGCCTCCCGCGTGGCAGGCGAGAATTCTACCACTGAACAACCAATGCCTTGGAATACTGAGATAATGCTGGAAAATCGTATCATAAAGCTTTATCTCCAAGCATATTTTTCGCATAGTGGGCTCAGCTACATTGTTCACCCTAAAAAAAAAGCAGTCCTTTCTCCCCGTCGGGGAATTGAACCCCGGTCTCCCGCGTGACAGGCGGGGATACTCACCACTATACTAACGAGGAGCTGGTGTGGTGGACGTTTGAGAAAACGTGGAGCATTGGTACTAACTATACGTTTGCAGTGTTGGGCTTTAACACTTCTAACAAAAACATCTGTATAGACTGAATGGTTAGAGCTAGAAACTACTGTGACCCCTCTATGGAAAGCTGAGACTCTCACGAAAACGTACATGTAATCGATTTCGCTCTATACCACTCACAGGCCACACACTCGTAGTTAGAAGGTGACGCGTTTGTGGGATGTCCCAGGACATTGTCACAAATGCCAAACTCAAGACAGTTGTCGATGACTAGTTGGTTACTCGTTTCCCATTTAACAACTTAAGCCTTGCACAAAGTAAATCACCTCACACACTGGACATCTACAATGGATTCACCAAAGTCTTCTGAGAATGAGTAAATGTCCAAACTGAAAATGAAAGCAAAGTCAGATTTTTCAAGAGTCAGTTGAGATTTCTGTTGGCCTGGCAATCGAGCACAGATTTCTCCCTCAGGGGTTTGCATACTTCTCGAAATTACATGTTCAAAACATCCTGCATTGGCCGGGAATCGAACCCGGGCCTCCCGCGTGGCAGGCGAGAATTCTACCACTGAACAACCAATGCCTTGGAATACTGAGATAATGCTGGAAAATCGTATCATAAAGCTTTATCTCCAAGCATATTTTTCGCATAGTGGGCTCAGCTACATTGTTCACCCTAAAAAAAAAGCAGTCCTTTCTCCCCGTCGGGGAATTGAACCCCGGTCTCCCGCGTGACAGGCGGGGATACTCACCACTATACTAACGAGGAGCTGGTGTGGTGGACGTTTGAGAAAACGTGGAGCATTGGTACTAACTATACGTTTGCAGTGTTGGGCTTTAACACTTCTAACAAAAACATCTGTATAGACTGAATGGTTAGAGCTAGAAACTACTGTGACCCCTCTATGGAAAGCTGAGACTCTCACGAAAACGTACATGTAATCGATTTCGCTCTATACCACTCACAGGCCACACACTCGTAGTTAGAAGGTGACGCGTTTGTGGGATGTCCCAGGACATTGTCACAAATGCCAAACTCAAGACAGTTGTCGATGACTAGTTGGTTACTCGTTTCCCATTTAACAACTTAAGCCTTGCACAAAGTAAATCACCTCACACACTGGACATCTACAATGTATTCACCAAAGTCTTCTGAGAATGAGTAAATGTCCAAACTGAAAATGAAAGCAAAGTCAGATTTTTCAAGAGTCAGTTGAGATTTCTGTTGGCCTGGCAATCGAGCACAGATTTCTCCCTCAGGGGTTTGCATACTTCTCGAAATTACATGTTCAAAACATCCTGCATTGGCCGGGAATCGAACCCGGGCCTCCCGCGTGGCAGGCGAGAATTCTACCACTGAACAACCAATGCCTTGGAATACTGAGATAATGCTGGAAAATCGTATCATAAAGCTTTATCTCCAAGCATATTTTTCGCATAGTGGGCTCAGCTACATTGTTCACCCTAAAAAAAAAGCAGTCCTTTCTCCCCGTCGGGGAATTGAACCCCGGTCTCCCGCGTGACAGGCGGGGATACTCACCACTATACTAACGAGGAGCTGGTGTGGTGGACGTTTGAGAAAACGTGGAGCATTGGTACTAACTATACGTTTGCAGTGTTGGGCTTTAACACTTCTAACAAAAACATCTGTATAGACTGAATGGTTAGAGCTAGAAACTACTGTGACCCCTCTATGGAAAGCTGAGACTCTCACGAAAACGTACATGTAATCGATTTCGCTCTATACCACTCACAGGCCACACACTCGTAGTTAGAAGGTGACGCGTTTGTGGGATGTCCCAGGACATTGTCACAAATGCCAAACTCAAGACAGTTGTCGATGACTAGTTGGTTACTCGTTTCCCATTTAACAACTTAAGCCTTGCACAAAGTAAATCACCTCACACACTGGACATCTACAATGTATTCACCAAAGTCTTCTGAGAATGAGTAAATGTCCAAACTGAAAATGAAAGCAAAGTCAGATTTTTCAAGAGTCAGTTGAGATTTCTGTTGGCCTGGCAATCGAGCACAGATTTCTCCCTCAGGGGTTTGCATACTTCTCGAAATTACATGTTCAAAACATCCTGCATTGGCCGGGAATCGAACCCGGGCCTCCCGCGTGGCAGGCGAGAATTCTACCACTGAACAACCAATGCCTTGGAATACTGAGATAATGCTGGAAATCGTATCATAAAGCTTTATCTCCAAGCATATTTTTCGCATAGTGGGCTCAGCTACATTGTTCACCCTAAAAAAAAAAGCAGTCCTTTCTCCCCGTCGGGGAATTGAACCCCGGTCTCCCGCGTGACAGGCGGGGATACTCACCACTATACTAACGAGGAGCTGGTGTGGTGGACGTTTGAAAAAACGTGGAGCATTGGTACTAACTATACGTTTGCAGTGTTGGGCTTTAACACTTCTAACAAAAACATCTGTATAGACTGAATGGTTAGAGCTAGAAACTACTGTGACCCCTCTATGGAAAGCTGAGACTCTCACGAAAACGTACATGTAATCGATTTCGCTCTATACCACTCACAGGCCACACACTCGTAGTTAGAAGGTGACGCGTTTGTGGGATGTCCCAGGACATTGTCACAAATGCCAAACTCAAGACAGTTGTCGATGACTAGTTGGTTACTCGTTTCCCATTTAACAACTTAAGCCTTGCACAAAGTAAATCACCTCACACACTGGACATCTACAATGGATTCACCAAAGTCTTCTGAGAATGAGTAAATGTCCAAACTGAAAATGAAAGCAAAGTCAGATTTTTCAAGAGTCAGTTGAGATTTCTGTTGGCCTGGCAATCGAGCACAGATTTCTCCCTCAGGGGTTTGCATACTTCTCGAAATTACATGTTCAAAACATCCTGCATTGGCCGGGAATCGAACCCGGGCCTCCCGCGTGGCAGGCGAGAATTCTACCACTGAACAACCAATGCCTTGGAATACTGAGATAATGCTGGAAAATCGTATCATAAAGCTTTATCTCCAAGCATATTTTTCGCATAGTGGGCTCAGCTACATTGTTCACCCTAAAAAAAAAGCAGTCCTTTCTCCCCGTCGGGGAATTGAACCCCGGTCTCCCGCGTGACAGGCGGGGATACTCACCACTATACTAACGAGGAGCTGGTGTGGTGGACGTTTGAGAAAACGTGGAGCATTGGTACTAACTATACGTTTGCAGTGTTGGGCTTTAACACTTCTAACAAAAACATCTGTATAGACTGAATGGTTAGAGCTAGAAACTACTGTGACCCCTCTATGGAAAGCTGAGACTCTCACGAAAACGTACATGTAATCGATTTCGCTCTATACCACTCACAGGCCACACACTCGTAGTTAGAAGGTGACGCGTTTGTGGGATGTCCCAGGACATTGTCACAAATGCCAAACTCAAGACAGTTGTCGATGACTAGTTGGTTACTCGTTTCCCATTTAACAACTTAAGCCTTGCACAAAGTAAATCACCTCACACACTGGACATCTACAATGGATTCACCAAAGTCTTCTGAGAATGAGTAAATGTCCAAACTGAAAATGAAAGCAAAGTCAGATTTTTCAAGAGTCAGTTGAGATTTCTGTTGGCCTGGCAATCGAGCACAGATTTCTCCCTCAGGGGTTTGCATACTTCTCGAAATTACATGTTCAAAACATCCTGCATTGGCCGGGAATCGAACCCGGGCCTCCCGCGTGGCAGGCGAAAATTCTACCACTGAACAACCAATGCCTTGGAATACTGAGATAATGCTGGAAATCGTATCATAAAGCTTTATCTCCAGGCATATTTTTCACATAGTGGGCTCAGCTACATTGTTCACCCTAAAAAAAAAAGCAGTCCTTTCTCCCCGTCGGGGAATTGAACCCCGGTCTCCCGCGTGACAGGCGGGGATACTCACCACTATACTAACGAGGAGCTGGTGTGGTGGACGTTTGAAAAAACGTGGAGCATTGGTACTAACTATACGTTTGCAGTGTTGGGCTTTAACACTTCTAACAAAAACATCTGTATAGACTGAATGGTTAGAGCTAGAAACTACTGTGACCCCTCTATGGAAAGCTGAGACTCTCACGAAAACGTACATGTAATCGATTTCGCTCTATACCACTCACAGGCCACACACTCGTAGTTAGAAGGTGACGCGTTTGTGGGATGTCCCAGGACATTGTCACAAATGCCAAACTCAAGACAGTTGTCGATGACTAGTTGGTTACTCGTTTCCCATTTAACAACTTAAGCCTTGCACAAAGTAAATCACCTCACACACTGGACATCTACAATGGATTCACCAAAGTCTTCTGAGAATGAGTAAATGTCCAAACTGAAAATGAAAGCAAAGTCAGATTTTTCAAGAGTCAGTTGAGATTTCTGTTGGCCTGGCAATCGAGCACAGATTTCTCCCTCAGGGGTTTGCATACTTCTCGAAATTACATGTTCAAAACATCCTGCATTGGCCGGGAATCGAACCCGGGCCTCCCGCGTGGCAGGCGAGAATTCTACCACTGAACAACCAATGCCTTGGAATACTGAGATAATGCTGGAAAATCGTATCATAAAGCTTTATCTCCAAGCATATTTTTCGCATAGTGGGCTCAGCTACATTGTTCACCCTAAAAAAAAAGCAGTCCTTTCTCCCCGTCGGGGAATTGAACCCCGGTCTCCCGCGTGACAGGCGGGGATACTCACCACTATACTAACGAGGAGCTGGTGTGGTGGACGTTTGAGAAAACGTGGAGCATTGGTACTAACTATACGTTTGCAGTGTTGGGCTTTAACACTTCTAACAAAAACATCTGTATAGACTGAATGGTTAGAGCTAGAAACTACTGTGACCCCTCTATGGAAAGCTGAGACTCTCACGAAAACGTACATGTAATCGATTTCGCTCTATACCACTCACAGGCCACACACTCGTAGTTAGAAGGTGACGCGTTTGTGGGATGTCCCAGGACATTGTCACAAATGCCAAACTCAAGACAGTTGTCGATGACTAGTTGGTTACTCGTTTCCCATTTAACAACTTAAGCCTTGCACAAAGTAAATCACCTCACACACTGGACATCTACAATGGATTCACCAAAGTCTTCTGAGAATGAGTAAATGTCCAAACTGAAAATGAAAGCAAAGTCAGATTTTTCAAGAGTCAGTTGAGATTTCTGTTGGCCTGGCAATCGAGCACAGATTTCTCCCTCAGGGGTTTGCATACTTCTCGAAATTACATGTTCAAAACATCCTGCATTGGCCGGGAATCGAACCCGGGCCTCCCGCGTGGCAGGCGAGAATTCTACCACTGAACAACCAATGCCTTGGAATACTGAGATAATGCTGGAAATCGTATCATAAAGCTTTATCTCCAAGCATATTTTTCGCATAGTGGGCTCAGCTACATTGTTCACCCTAAAAAAAAAAGCAGTCCTTTCTCCCCGTCGGGGAATTGAACCCCGGTCTCCCGCGTGACAGGCGGGGATACTCACCACTATACTAACGAGGAGCTGGTGTGGTGGACGTTTGAAAAAACGTGGAGCATTGGTACTAACTATACGTTTGCAGTGTTGGGCTTTAACACTTCTAACAAAAACATCTGTATAGACTGAATGGTTAGAGCTAGAAACTACTGTGACCCCTCTATGGAAAGCTGAGACTCTCACGAAAACGTACATGTAATCGATTTCGCTCTATACCACTCACAGGCCACACACTCGTAGTTAGAAGGTGACGCGTTTGTGGGATGTCCCAGGACATTGTCACAAATGCCAAACTCAAGACAGTTGTCGATGACTAGTTGGTTACTCGTTTCCCATTTAACAACTTAAGCCTTGCACAAAGTAAATCACCTCACACACTGGACATCTACAATGGATTCACCAAAGTCTTCTGAGAATGAGTAAATGTCCAAACTGAAAATGAAAGCAAAGTCAGATTTTTCAAGAGTCAGTTGAGATTTCTGTTGGCCTGGCAATCGAGCACAGATTTCTCCCTCAGGGGTTTGCATACTTCTCGAAATTACATGTTCAAAACATCCTGCATTGGCCGGGAATCGAACCCAGGCCTCCCGCGTGGCAGGCGAGAATTCTACCACTGAACAACCAATGCCTTGGAATACTGAGATAATGCTGGAAAATCGTATCATAAAGCTTTATCTCCAAGCATATTTTTCGCATAGTGGGCTCAGCTACATTGTTCACCCTAAAAAAAAAGCAGTCCTTTCTCCCCGTCGGGGAATTGAACCCCGGTCTCCCGCGTGACAGGCGGGGATACTCACCACTATACTAACGAGGAGCTGGTGTGGTGGACGTTTGAAAAAACGTGGAGCATTGGTACTAACTATACGTTTGCAGTGTTGGGCTTTAACACTTCTAACAAAAACATCTGTATAGACTGAATGGTTAGAGCTAGAAACTACTGTGACCCCTCTATGGAAAGCTGAGACTCTCACGAAAACGTACATGTAATCGATTTCGCTCTATACCACTCACAGGCCACACACTCGTAGTTAGAAGGTGACGCGTTTGTGGGATGTCCCAGGACATTGTCACAAATGCCAAACTCAAGACAGTTGTCGATGACTAGTTGGTTACTCGTTTCCCATTTAACAACTTAAGCCTTGCACAAAGTAAATCACCTCACACACTGGACATCTACAATGGATTCACCAAAGTCTTCTGAGAATGAGTAAATGTCCAAACTGAAAATGAAAGCAAAGTCAGATTTTTCAAGAGTCAGTTGAGATTTCTGTTGGCCTGGCAATCGAGCACAGATTTCTCCCTCAGGGGTTTGCATACTTCTCGAAATTACATGTTCAAAACATCCTGCATTGGCCGGGAATCGAACCCGGGCCTCCCGCGTGGCAGGCGAGAATTCTACCACTGAACAACCAATGCCTTGGAATACTGAGATAATGCTGGAAAATCGTATCATAAAGCTTTATCTCCAAGCATATTTTTCGCATAGTGGGCTCAGCTACATTGTTCACCCTAAAAAAAAAGCAGTCCTTTCTCCCCGTCGGGGAATTGAACCCCGGTCTCCCGCGTGACAGGCGGGGATACTCACCACTATACTAACGAGGAGCAGGTGTGGTGGACGTTTGAAAAAACGTGGAGCATTGGTACTAACTATACGTTTGCAGTGTTGGGCTTTAACACTTCTAACAAAAACATCTGTATAGACTGAATGGTTAGAGCTAGAAACTACTGTGACCCCTCTATGGAAAGCTGAGACTCTCACGAAAACGTACATGTAATCGATTTCGCTCTATACCACTCACAGGCCACACACTCGTAGTTAGAAGGTGACGCGTTTGTGGGATGTCCCAGGACATTGTCACAAATGCCAAACTCAAGACAGTTGTCGATGACTAGTTGGTTACTCGTTTCCCATTTAACAACTTAAGCCTTGCACAAAGTAAATCACCTCACACACTGGACATCTACAATGGATTCACCAAAGTCTTCTGAGAATGAGTAAATGTCCAAACTGAAAATGAAAGCAAAGTCAGATTTTTCAAGAGTCAGTTGAGATTTCTGTTGGCCTGGCAATCGAGCACAGATTTCTCCCTCAGGGGTTTGCATACTTCTCGAAATTACATGTTCAAAACATCCTGCATTGGCCGGGAATCGAACCCAGGCCTCCCGCGTGGCAGGCGAGAATTCTACCACTGAACAACCAATGCCTTGGAATACTGAGATAATGCTGGAAAATCGTATCATAAAGCTTTATCTCCAAGCATATTTTTCGCATAGTGGGCTCAGCTACATTGTTCACCCTAAAAAAAAAGCAGTCCTTTCTCCCCGTCGGGGAATTGAACCCCGGTCTCCCGCGTGACAGGCGGGGATACTCACCACTATACTAACGAGGAGCTGGTGTGGTGGACGTTTGAAAAAACGTGGAGCATTGGTACTAACTATACGTTTGCAGTGTTGGGCTTTAACACTTCTAACAAAAACATCTGTATAGACTGAATGGTTAGAGCTAGAAACTACTGTGACCCCTCTATGGAAAGCTGAGACTCTCACGAAAACGTACATGTAATCGATTTCGCTCTATACCACTCACAGGCCACACACTCGTAGTTAGAAGGTGACGCGTTTGTGGGATGTCCCAGGACATTGTCACAAATGCCAAACTCAAGACAGTTGTCGATGACTAGTTGGTTACTCGTTTCCCATTTAACAACTTAAGCCTTGCACAAAGTAAATCACCTCACACACTGGACATCTACAATGGATTCACCAAAGTCTTCTGAGAATGAGTAAATGTCCAAACTGAAAATGAAAGCAAAGTCAGATTTTTCAAGAGTCAGTTGAGATTTCTGTTGGCCTGGCAATCGAGCACAGATTTCTCCCTCAGGGGTTTGCATACTTCTCGAAATTACATGTTCAAAACATCCTGCATTGGCCGGGAATCGAACCCGGGCCTCCCGCGTGGCAGGCGAGAATTCTACCACTGAACAACCAATGCCTTGGAATACTGAGATAATGCTGGAAAATCGTATCATAAAGCTTTATCTCCAAGCATATTTTTCGCATAGTGGGCTCAGCTACATTGTTCACCCTAAAAAAAAAGCAGTCCTTTCTCCCCGTCGGGGAATTGAACCCCGGTCTCCCGCGTGACAGGCGGGGATACTCACCACTATACTAACGAGGAGCAGGTGTGGTGGACGTTTGAAAAAACGTGGAGCATTGGTACTAACTATACGTTTGCAGTGTTGGGCTTTAACACTTCTAACAAAAACATCTGTATAGACTGAATGGTTAGAGCTAGAAACTACTGTGACCCCTCTATGGAAAGCTGAGACTCTCACGAAAACGTACATGTAATCGATTTCGCTCTATACCACTCACAGGCCACACACTCGTAGTTAGAAGGTGACGCGTTTGTGGGATGTCCCAGGACATTGTCACAAATGCCAAACTCAAGACAGTTGTCGATGACTAGTTGGTTACTCGTTTCCCATTTAACAACTTAAGCCTTGCACAAAGTAAATCACCTCACACACTGGACATCTACAATGGATTCACCAAAGTCTTCTGAGAATGAGTAAATGTCCAAACTGAAAATGAAAGCAAAGTCAGATTTTTCAAGAGTCAGTTGAGATTTCTGTTGGCCTGGCAATCGAGCACAGATTTCTCCCTCAGGGGTTTGCATACTTCTCGAAATTACATGTTCAAAACATCCTGCATTGGCCGGGAATCGAACCCAGGCCTCCCGCGTGGCAGGCGAGAATTCTACCACTGAACAACCAATGCCTTGGAATACTGAGATAATGCTGGAAAATCGTATCATAAAGCTTTATCTCCAAGCATATTTTTCGCATAGTGGGCTCAGCTACATTGTTCACCCTAAAAAAAAAGCAGTCCTTTCTCCCCGTCGGGGAATTGAACCCCGGTCTCCCGCGTGACAGGCGGGGATACTCACCACTATACTAACGAGGAGCTGGTGTGGTGGACGTTTGAAAAAACGTGGAGCATTGGTACTAACTATACGTTTGCAGTGTTGGGCTTTAACACTTCTAACAAAAACATCTGTATAGACTGAATGGTTAGAGCTAGAAACTACTGTGACCCCTCTATGGAAAGCTGAGACTCTCACGAAAACGTACATGTAATCGATTTCGCTCTATACCACTCACAGGCCACACACTCGTAGTTAGAAGGTGACACGTTTGTGGGATGTCCCAGGACATTGTCACAAATGCCAAACTCAAGACAGTTGTCGATGACTAGTTGGTTACTCGTTTCCCATTTAACAACTTAAGCCTTGCACAAAGTAAATCACCTCACACACTGGACATCTACAATGGATTCACCAAAGTCTTCTGAGAATGAGTAAATGTCCAAACTGAAAATGAAAGCAAAGTCAGATTTTTCAAGAGTCAGTTGAGATTTCTGTTGGCCTGGCAATCGAGCACAGATTTCTCCCTCAGGGGTTTGCATACTTCTCGAAATTACATGTTCAAAACATCCTGCATTGGCCGGGAATCGAACCCAGGCCTCCCGCGTGGCAGGCGAGAATTCTACCACTGAACAACCAATGCCTTGGAATACTGAGATAATGCTGGAAAATCGTATCATAAAGCTTTATCTCCAAGCATATTTTTCGCATAGTGGGCTCAGCTACATTGTTCACCCTAAAAAAAAAGCAGTCCTTTCTCCCCGTCGGGGAATTGAACCCCGGTCTCCCGCGTGACAGGCGGGGATACTCACCACTATACTAACGAGGAGCTGGTGTGGTGGACGTTTGAAAAAACGTGGAGTATTGGTACTAACTATACGTTTGCAGTGTTGGGCTTTAACACTTCTAACAAAAACATCTGTATAGACTGAATGGTTAGAGCTAGAAACTACTGTGACCCCTCTATGGAAAGCTGAGACTCTCACGAAAACGTACATGTAATCGATTTCGCTCTATACCACTCACAGGCCACACACTCGTAGTTAGAAGGTGACGCGTTTGTGGGATGTCCCAGGACATTGTCACAAATGCCAAACTCAAGACAGTTGTCGATGACTAGTTGGTTACTCGTTTCCCATTTAACAACTTAAGCCTTGCACAAAGTAAATCACCTCACACACTGGACATCTACAATGGATTCACCAAAGTCTTCTGAGAATGAGTAAATGTCCAAACTGAAAATGAAAGCAAAGACAGATTTTTCAAGAGTCAGTTGAGATTTCTGTTGGCCTGGCAATCGAGCACAGATTTCTCCCTCAGGGGTTTGCATACTTCTCGAAATTACATGTTCAAAACATCCTGCATTGGCCGGGAATCGAACCCAGGCCTCCCGCGTGGCAGGCGAGAATTCTACCACTGAACAACCAATGCCTTGGAATACTGAGATAATGCTGGAAAATCGTATCATAAAGCTTTATCTCCAAGCATATTTTTCGCATAGTGGGCTCAGCTACATTGTTCACCCTAAAAAAAAAGCAGTCCTTTCTCCCCGTCGGGGAATTGAACCCCGGTCTCCCGCGTGACAGGCGGGGATACTCACCACTATACTAACGAGGAGCTGGTGTGGTGGACGTTTGAAAAAACGTGGAGCATTGGTACTAACTATACGTTTGCAGTGTTGGGCTTTAACACTTCTAACAAAAACATCTGTATAGACTGAATGGTTAGAGCTAGAAACTACTGTGACCCCTCTATGGAAAGCTGAGACTCTCACGAAAACGTACATGTAATCGATTTCGCTCTATACCACTCACAGGCCACACACTCGTAGTTAGAAGGTGACGCGTTTGTGGGATGTCCCAGGACATTGTCACAAATGCCAAACTCAAGACAGTTGTCGATGACTAGTTGGTTACTCGTTTCCCATTTAACAACTTAAGCCTTGCACAAAGTAAATCACCTCACACACTGGACATCTACAATGGATTCACCAAAGTCTTCTGAGAATGAGTAAATGTCCAAACTGAAAATGAAAGCAAAGACAGATTTTTCAAGAGTCAGTTGAGATTTCTGTTGGCCTGGCAATCGAGCACAGATTTCTCCCTCAGGGGTTTGCATACTTCTCGAAATTACATGTTCAAAACATCCTGCATTGGCCGGGAATCGAACCCAGGCCTCCCGCGTGGCAGGCGAGAATTCTACCACTGAACAACCAATGCCTTGGAATACTGAGATAATGCTGGAAAATCGTATCATAAAGCTTTATCTCCAAGCATATTTTTCGCATAGTGGGCTCAGCTACATTGTTCACCCTAAAAAAAAAGCAGTCCTTTCTCCCCGTCGGGGAATTGAACCCCGGTCTCCCGCGTGACAGGCGGGGATACTCACCACTATACTAACGAGGAGCTGGTGTGGTGGACGTTTGAAAAAACGTGGAGCATTGGTACTAACTATACGTTTGCAGTGTTGGGCTTTAACACTTCTAACAAAAACATCTGTATAGACTGAATGGTTAGAGCTAGAAACTACTGTGACCCCTCTATGGAAAGCTGAGACTCTCACGAAAACGTACATGTAATCGATTTCGCTCTATACCACTCACAGGCCACACACTCGTAGTTAGAAGGTGACGCGTTTGTGGGATGTCCCAGGACATTGTCACAAATGCCAAACTCAAGACAGTTGTCGATGACTAGTTGGTTACTCGTTTCCCATTTAACAACTTAAGCCTTGCACAAAGTAAATCACCTCACACACTGGACATCTACAATGGATTCACCAAAGTCTTCTGAGAATGAGTAAATGTCCAAACTGAAAATGAAAGCAAAGTCAGATTTTTCAAGAGTCAGTTGAGATTTCTGTTGGCCTGGCAATCGAGCACAGATTTCTCCCTCAGGGGTTTGCATACTTCTCGAAATTACATGTTCAAAACATCCTGCATTGGCCGGGAATCGAACCCAGGCCTCCCGCGTGGCAGGCGAGAATTCTACCACTGAACAACCAATGCCTTGGAATACTGAGATAATGCTGGAAAATCGTATCATAAAGCTTTATCTCCAAGCATATTTTTCGCATAGTGGGCTCAGCTACATTGTTCACCCTAAAAAAAAAGCAGTCCTTTCTCCCCGTCGGGGAATTGAACCCCGGTCTCCCGCGTGACAGGCGGGGATACTCACCACTATACTAACGAGGAGCTGGTGTGGTGGACGTTTGAAAAAACGTGGAGCATTGGTACTAACTATACGTTTGCAGTGTTGGGCTTTAACACTTCTAACAAAAACATCTGTATAGACTGAATGGTTAGAGCTAGAAACTACTGTGACCCCTCTATGGAAAGCTGAGACTCTCACGAAAACGTACATGTAATCGATTTCGCTCTATACCACTCACAGGCCACACACTCGTAGTTAGAAGGTGACGCGTTTGTGGGATGTCCCAGGACATTGTCACAAATGCCAAACTCAAGACAGTTGTCGATGACTAGTTGGTTACTCGTTTCCCATTTAACAACTTAAGCCTTGCACAAAGTAAATCACCTCACACACTGGACATCTACAATGGATTCACCAAAGTCTTCTGAGAATGAGTAAATGTCCAAACTGAAAATGAAAGCAAAGACAGATTTTTCAAGAGTCAGTTGAGATTTCTGTTGGCCTGGCAATCGAGCACAGATTTCTCCCTCAGGGGTTTGCATACTTCTCGAAATTACATGTTCAAAACATCCTGCATTGGCCGGGAATCGAACCCAGGCCTCCCGCGTGGCAGGCGAGAATTCTACCACTGAACAACCAATGCCTTGGAATACTGAGATAATGCTGGAAAATCGTATCATAAAGCTTTATCTCCAAGCATATTTTTCGCATAGTGGGCTCAGCTACATTGTTCACCCTAAAAAAAAAGCAGTCCTTTCTCCCCGTCGGGGAATTGAACCCCGGTCTCCCGCGTGACAGGCGGGGATACTCACCACTATACTAACGAGGAGCTGGTGTGGTGGACGTTTGAAAAAACGTGGAGCATTGGTACTAACTATACGTTTGCAGTGTTGGGCTTTAACACTTCTAACAAAAACATCTGTATAGACTGAATGGTTAGAGCTAGAAACTACTGTGACCCCTCTATGGAAAGCTGAGACTCTCACGAAAACGTACATGTAATCGATTTCGCTCTATACCACTCACAGGCCACACACTCGTAGTTAGAAGGTGACGCGTTTGTGGGATGTCCCAGGACATTGTCACAAATGCCAAACTCAAGACAGTTGTCGATGACTAGTTGGTTACTCGTTTCCCATTTAACAACTTAAGCCTTGCACAAAGTAAATCACCTCACACACTGGACATCTACAATGGATTCACCAAAGTCTTCTGAGAATGAGTAAATGTCCAAACTGAAAATGAAAGCAAAGTCAGATTTTTCAAGAGTCAGTTGAGATTTCTGTTGGCCTGGCAATCGAGCACAGATTTCTCCCTCAGGGGTTTGCATACTTCTCGAAATTACATGTTCAAAACATCCTGCATTGGCCGGGAATCGAACCCAGGCCTCCCGCGTGGCAGGCGAGAATTCTACCACTGAACAACCAATGCCTTGGAATACTGAGATAATGCTGGAAAATCGTATCATAAAGCTTTATCTCCAAGCATATTTTTCGCATAGTGGGCTCAGCTACATTGTTCACCCTAAAAAAAAAGCAGTCCTTTCTCCCCGTCGGGGAATTGAACCCCGGTCTCCCGCGTGACAGGCGGGGATACTCACCACTATACTAACGAGGAGCTGGTGTGGTGGACGTTTGAAAAAACGTGGAGCATTGGTACTAACTATACGTTTGCAGTGTTGGGCTTTAACACTTCTAACAAAAACATCTGTATAGACTGAATGGTTAGAGCTAGAAACTACTGTGACCCCTCTATGGAAAGCTGAGACTCTCACGAAAACGTACATGTAATCGATTTCGCTCTATACCACTCACAGGCCACACACTCGTAGTTAGAAGGTGACGCGTTTGTGGGATGTCCCAGGACATTGTCACAAATGCCAAACTCAAGACAGTTGTCGATGACTAGTTGGTTACTCGTTTCCCATTTAACAACTTAAGCCTTGCACAAAGTAAATCACCTCACACACTGGACATCTACAATGGATTCACCAAAGTCTTCTGAGAATGAGTAAATGTCCAAACTGAAAATGAAAGCAAAGACAGATTTTTCAAGAGTCAGTTGAGATTTCTGTTGGCCTGGCAATCGAGCACAGATTTCTCCCTCAGGGGTTTGCATACTTCTCGAAATTACATGTTCAAAACATCCTGCATTGGCCGGGAATCGAACCCAGGCCTCCCGCGTGGCAGGCGAGAATTCTACCACTGAACAACCAATGCCTTGGAATACTGAGATAATGCTGGAAAATCGTATCATAAAGCTTTATCTCCAAGCATATTTTTCGCATAGTGGGCTCAGCTACATTGTTCACCCTAAAAAAAAAGCAGTCCTTTCTCCCCGTCGGGGAATTGAACCCCGGTCTCCCGCGTGACAGGCGGGGATACTCACCACTATACTAACGAGGAGCTGGTGTGGTGGACGTTTGAAAAAACGTGGAGCATTGGTACTAACTATACGTTTGCAGTGTTGGGCTTTAACACTTCTAACAAAAACATCTGTATAGACTGAATGGTTAGAGCTAGAAACTACTGTGACCCCTCTATGGAAAGCTGAGACTCTCACGAAAACGTACATGTAATCGATTTCGCTCTATACCACTCACAGGCCACACACTCGTAGTTAGAAGGTGACGCGTTTGTGGGATGTCCCAGGACATTGTCACAAATGCCAAACTCAAGACAGTTGTCGATGACTAGTTGGTTACTCGTTTCCCATTTAACAACTTAAGCCTTGCACAAAGTAAATCACCTCACACACTGGACATCTACAATGGATTCACCAAAGTCTTCTGAGAATGAGTAAATGTCCAAACTGAAAATGAAAGCAAAGACAGATTTTTCAAGAGTCAGTTGAGATTTCTGTTGGCCTGGCAATCGAGCACAGATTTCTCCCTCAGGGGTTTGCATACTTCTCGAAATTACATGTTCAAAACATCCTGCATTGGCCGGGAATCGAACCCAGGCCTCCCGCGTGGCAGGCGAGAATTCTACCACTGAACAACCAATGCCTTGGAATACTGAGATAATGCTGGAAAATCGTATCATAAAGCTTTATCTCCAAGCATATTTTTCGCATAGTGGGCTCAGCTACATTGTTCACCCTAAAAAAAAAGCAGTCCTTTCTCCCCGTCGGGGAATTGAACCCCGGTCTCCCGCGTGACAGGCGGGGATACTCACCACTATACTAACGAGGAGCTGGTGTGGTGGACGTTTGAAAAAACGTGGAGCATTGGTACTAACTATACGTTTGCAGTGTTGGGCTTTAACACTTCTAACAAAAACATCTGTATAGACTGAATGGTTAGAGCTAGAAACTACTGTGACCCCTCTATGGAAAGCTGAGACTCTCACGAAAACGTACATGTAATCGATTTCGCTCTATACCACTCACAGGCCACACACTCGTAGTTAGAAGGTGACGCGTTTGTGGGATGTCCCAGGACATTGTCACAAATGCCAAACTCAAGACAGTTGTCGATGACTAGTTGGTTACTCGTTTCCCATTTAACAACTTAAGCCTTGCACAAAGTAAATCACCTCACACACTGGACATCTACAATGGATTCACCAAAGTCTTCTGAGAATGAGTAAATGTCCAAACTGAAAATGAAAGCAAAGTCAGATTTTTCAAGAGTCAGTTGAGATTTCTGTTGGCCTGGCAATCGAGCACAGATTTCTCCCTCAGGGGTTTGCATACTTCTCGAAATTACATGTTCAAAACATCCTGCATTGGCCGGGAATCGAACCCAGGCCTCCCGCGTGGCAGGCGAGAATTCTACCACTGAACAACCAATGCCTTGGAATACTGAGATAATGCTGGAAAATCGTATCATAAAGCTTTATCTCCAAGCATATTTTTCGCATAGTGGGCTCAGCTACATTGTTCACCCTAAAAAAAAAGCAGTCCTTTCTCCCCGTCGGGGAATTGAACCCCGGTCTCCCGCGTGACAGGCGGGGATACTCACCACTATACTAACGAGGAGCTGGTGTGGTGGACGTTTGAAAAAACGTGGAGCATTGGTACTAACTATACGTTTGCAGTGTTGGGCTTTAACACTTCTAACAAAAACATCTGTATAGACTGAATGGTTAGAGCTAGAAACTACTGTGACCCCTCTATGGAAAGCTGAGACTCTCACGAAAACGTACATGTAATCGATTTCGCTCTATACCACTCACAGGCCACACACTCGTAGTTAGAAGGTGACGCGTTTGTGGGATGTCCCAGGACATTGTCACAAATGCCAAACTCAAGACAGTTGTCGATGACTAGTTGGTTACTCGTTTCCCATTTAACAACTTAAGCCTTGCACAAAGTAAATCACCTCACACACTGGACATCTACAATGGATTCACCAAAGTCTTCTGAGAATGAGTAAATGTCCAAACTGAAAATGAAAGCAAAGTCAGATTTTTCAAGAGTCAGTTGAGATTTCTGTTGGCCTGGCAATCGAGCACAGATTTCTCCCTCAGGGGTTTGCATACTTCTCGAAATTACATGTTCAAAACATCCTGCATTGGCCGGGAATCGAACCCAGGCCTCCCGCGTGGCAGGCGAGAATTCTACCACTGAACAACCAATGCCTTGGAATACTGAGATAATGCTGGAAAATCGTATCATAAAGCTTTATCTCCAAGCATATTTTTCGCATAGTGGGCTCAGCTACATTGTTCACCCTAAAAAAAAAGCAGTCCTTTCTCCCCGTCGGGGAATTGAACCCCGGTCTCCCGCGTGACAGGCGGGGATACTCACCACTATACTAACGAGGAGCTGGTGTGGTGGACGTTTGAAAAAACGTGGAGCATTGGTACTAACTATACGTTTGCAGTGTTGGGCTTTAACACTTCTAACAAAAACATCTGTATAGACTGAATGGTTAGAGCTAGAAACTACTGTGACCCCTCTATGGAAAGCTGAGACTCTCACGAAAACGTACATGTAATCGATTTCGCTCTATACCACTCACAGGCCACACACTCGTAGTTAGAAGGTGACGCGTTTGTGGGATGTCCCAGGACATTGTCACAAATGCCAAACTCAAGACAGTTGTCGATGACTAGTTGGTTACTCGTTTCCCATTTAACAACTTAAGCCTTGCACAAAGTAAATCACCTCACACACTGGACATCTACAATGGATTCACCAAAGTCTTCTGAGAATGAGTAAATGTCCAAACTGAAAATGAAAGCAAAGTCAGATTTTTCAAGAGTCAGTTGAGATTTCTGTTGGCCTGGCAATCGAGCACAGATTTCTCCCTCAGGGGTTTGCATACTTCTCGAAATTACATGTTCAAAACATCCTGCATTGGCCGGGAATCGAACCCGGGCCTCCCGCATGGCAGGCGAGAATTCTACCACTGAACAACCAATGCCTTGGAATACTGAGATAATGCTGGAAATCGTATCATAAAGCTTTATCTCCAAGCATATTTTTCGCATAGTGGGCTCAGCTACATTGTTCACCCTAAAAAAAAAAGCAGTCCTTTCTCCCCGTCGGGGAATTGAACCCCGGTCTCCCGCGTGACAGGCGGGGATACTCACCACTATACTAACGAGGAGCTGGTGTGGTGGACGTTTGAAAAAACGTGGAGCATTGGTACTAACTATACGTTTGCAGTGTTGGGCTTTAACACTTCTAACAAAAACATCTGTATAGACTGAATGGTTAGAGCTAGAAACTACTGTGACCCCTCTATGGAAAGCTGAGACTCTCACGAAAACGTACATGTAATCGATTTCGCTCTATACCACTCACAGGCCACACACTCGTAGTTAGAAGGTGACGCGTTTGTGGGATGTCCCAGGACATTGTCACAAATGCCAAACTCAAGACAGTTGTCGATGACTAGTTGGTTACTCGTTTCCCATTTAACAACTTAAGCCTTGCACAAAGTAAATCACCTCACACACTGGACATCTACAATGGATTCACCAAAGTCTTCTGAGAATGAGTAAATGTCCAAACTGAAAATGAAAGCAAAGTCAGATTTTTCAAGAGTCAGTTGAGATTTCTGTTGGCCTGGCAATCGAGCACAGATTTCTCCCTCAGGGGTTTGCATACTTCTCGAAATTACATGTTCAAAACATCCTGCATTGGCCGGGAATCGAACCCGGGCCTCCCGCGTGGCAGGCGAGAATTCTACCACTGAACAACCAATGCCTTGGAATACTGAGATAATGCTGGAAAATCGTATCATAAAGCTTTATCTCCAAGCATATTTTTCGCATAGTGGGCTCAGCTACATTGTTCACCCTAAAAAAAAAGCAGTCCTTTCTCCCCGTCGGGGAATTGAACCCCGGTCTCCCGCGTGACAGGCGGGGATACTCACCACTATACTAACGAGGAGCTGGTGTGGTGGACGTTTGAAAAAACGTGGAGCATTGGTACTAACTATACGTTTGCAGTGTTGGGCTTTAACACTTCTAACAAAAACATCTGTATAGACTGAATGGTTAGAGCTAGAAACTACTGTGACCCCTCTATGGAAAGCTGAGACTCTCACGAAAACGTACATGTAATCGATTTCGCTCTATACCACTCACAGGCCACACACTCGTAGTTAGAAGGTGACGCGTTTGTGGGATGTCCCAGGACATTGTCACAAATGCCAAACTCAAGACAGTTGTCGATGACTAGTTGGTTACTCGTTTCCCATTTAACAACTTAAGCCTTGCACAAAGTAAATCACCTCACACACTGGACATCTACAATGGATTCACCAAAGTCTTCTGAGAATGAGTAAATGTCCAAACTGAAAATGAAAGCAAAGTCAGATTTTTCAAGAGTCAGTTGAGATTTCTGTTGGCCTGGCAATCGAGCACAGATTTCTCCCTCAGGGGTTTGCATACTTCTCGAAATTACATGTTCAAAACATCCTGCATTGGCCGGGAATCGAACCCAGGCCTCCCGCGTGGCAGGCGAGAATTCTACCACTGAACAACCAATGCCTTGGAATACTGAGATAATGCTGGAAAATCGTATCATAAAGCTTTATCTCCAAGCATATTTTTCGCATAGTGGGCTCAGCTACATTGTTCACCCTAAAAAAAAAGCAGTCCTTTCTCCCCGTCGGGGAATTGAACCCCGGTCTCCCGCGTGACAGGCGGGGATACTCACCACTATACTAACGAGGAGCTGGTGTGGTGGACGTTTGAAAAAACGTGGAGCATTGGTACTAACTATACGTTTGCAGTGTTGGGCTTTAACACTTCTAACAAAAACATCTGTATAGACTGAATGGTTAGAGCTAGAAACTACTGTGACCCCTCTATGGAAAGCTGAGACTCTCACGAAAACGTACATGTAATCGATTTCGCTCTATACCACTCACAGGCCACACACTCGTAGTTAGAAGGTGACGCGTTTGTGGGATGTCCCAGGACATTGTCACAAATGCCAAACTCAAGACAGTTGTCGATGACTAGTTGGTTACTCGTTTCCCATTTAACAACTTAAGCCTTGCACAAAGTAAATCACCTCACACACTGGACATCTACAATGGATTCACCAAAGTCTTCTGAGAATGAGTAAATGTCCAAACTGAAAATGAAAGCAAAGTCAGATTTTTCAAGAGTCAGTTGAGATTTCTGTTGGCCTGGCAATCGAGCACAGATTTCTCCCTCAGGGGTTTGCATACTTCTCGAAATTACATGTTCAAAACATCCTGCATTGGCCGGGAATCGAACCCGGGCCTCCCGCATGGCAGGCGAGAATTCTACCACTGAACAACCAATGCCTTGGAATACTGAGATAATGCTGGAAATCGTATCATAAAGCTTTATCTCCAAGCATATTTTTCGCATAGTGGGCTCAGCTACATTGTTCACCCTAAAAAAAAAAGCAGTCCTTTCTCCCCGTCGGGGAATTGAACCCCGGTCTCCCGCGTGACAGGCGGGGATACTCACCACTATACTAACGAGGAGCTGGTGTGGTGGACGTTTGAAAAAACGTGGAGCATTGGTACTAACTATACGTTTGCAGTGTTGGGCTTTAACACTTCTAACAAAAACATCTGTATAGACTGAATGGTTAGAGCTAGAAACTACTGTGACCCCTCTATGGAAAGCTGAGACTCTCACGAAAACGTACATGTAATCGATTTCGCTCTATACCACTCACAGGCCACACACTCGTAGTTAGAAGGTGACGCGTTTGTGGGATGTCCCAGGACATTGTCACAAATGCCAAACTCAAGACAGTTGTCGATGACTAGTTGGTTACTCGTTTCCCATTTAACAACTTAAGCCTTGCACAAAGTAAATCACCTCACACACTGGACATCTACAATGGATTCACCAAAGTCTTCTGAGAATGAGTAAATGTCCAAACTGAAAATGAAAGCAAAGTCAGATTTTTCAAGAGTCAGTTGAGATTTCTGTTGGCCTGGCAATCGAGCACAGATTTCTCCCTCAGGGGTTTGCATACTTCTCGAAATTACATGTTCAAAACATCCTGCATTGGCCGGGAATCGAACCCGGGCCTCCCGCATGGCAGGCGAGAATTCTACCACTGAACAACCAATGCCTTGGAATACTGAGATAATGCTGGAAATCGTATCATAAAGCTTTATCTCCAAGCATATTTTTCGCATAGTGGGCTCAGCTACATTGTTCACCCTAAAAAAAAAAGCAGTCCTTTCTCCCCGTCGGGGAATTGAACCCCGGTCTCCCGCGTGACAGGCGGGGATACTCACCACTATACTAACGAGGAGCTGGTGTGATGGACGTTTGAAAAAACGTGGAGCATTGGTACTAACTATACGTTTGCAGTGTTGGGCTTTAACACTTCTAACAAAAACATCTGTATAGACTGAATGGTTAGAGCTAGAAACTACTGTGACCCCTCTATGGAAAGCTGAGACTCTCACGAAAACGTACATGTAATCGATTTCGCTCTATACCACTCACAGGCCACACACTCGTAGTTAGAAGGTGACGTGTTTGTGGGATGTCCCAGGACATTGTCACAAATGCCAAACTCAAGACAGTTGTCGATGACTAGTTGGTTACTCGTTTCCCATTTAACAACTTAAGCCTTGCACAAAATAAATCACCTCACACACTGGACATCTACAATGGATTCACCAAAGTCTTCTGAGAATGAGTAAATGTCCAAACTGAAAATGAAAGCAAAGTCAGATTTTTCAAGAGTCAGTTGAGATTTCTGTTGGCCTGGCAATCGAGCACAGATTTCTCCCTCAGGGGTTTGCATACTTCTCGAAATTACATGTTCAAAACATCCTGCATTGGCCGGGAATCGAACCCGGGCCTCCCGCGTGGCAGGCGAGAATTCTACCACTGAACAACCAATGCCTTGGAATACTGAGATAATGCTGGAAATCGTATCATAAAGCTTTATCTCCAAGCATATTTTTCGCATAGTGGGCTCAGCTACATTGTTCACCCTAAAAAAAAAAGCAGTCCTTTCTCCCCGTCGGGGAATTGAACCCCGGTCTCCCGCGTGACAGGCGGGGATACTCACCACTATACTAACGAGGAGCTGGTGTGGTGGACGTTTGAAAAAACGTGGAGCATTGGTACTAACTATACGTTTGCAGTGTTGGGCTTTAACACTTCTAACAAAAACATCTGTATAGACTGAATGGTTAGAGCTAGAAACTACTGTGACCCCTCTATGGAAAGCTGAGACTCTCACGAAAACGTACATGTAATCGATTTCGCTCTATACCACTCACAGGCCACACACTCGTAGTTAGAAGGTGACGCGTTTGTGGGATGTCCCAGGACATTGTCACAAATGCCAAACTCAAGACAGTTGTCGATGACTAGTTGGTTACTCGTTTCCCATTTAACAACTTAAGCCTTGCACAAAGTAAATCATCTCACACACTGGACATCTACAATGGATTCACCAAAGTCTTCTGAGAATGAGTAAATGTCCAAACTGAAAATGAAAGCAAAGTCAGATTTTTCAAGAGTCAGTTGAGATTTCTGTTGGCCTGGCAATCGAGCACAGATTTCTCCCTCAGGGGTTTGCATACTTCTCGAAATTACATGTTCAAAACATCCTGCATTGGCCGGGAATCGAACCCGGCCTCCCGCGTGGCAGGCGAGAATTCTACCACTGAACAACCAATGCCTTGGAATACTGAGATAATGCTGGAAATCGTATCATAAAGCTTTATCTCCAAGCATATTTTTCGCATAGTGGGCTCAGCTACATTGTTCACCCTAAAAAAAAAAGCAGTCCTTTCTCCCCGTCGGGGAATTGAACCCCGGTCTCCCGCGTGACAGGCGGGGATACTCACCACTATACTAACGAGGAGCTGGTGTGGTGGACGTTTGAAAAAACGTGGAGCATTGGTACTAACTATACGTTTGCAGTGTTGGGCTTTAACACTTCTAACAAAAACATCTGTATAGACTGAATGGTTAGAGCTAGAAACTACTGTGACCCCTCTATGGAAAGCTGAGACTCTCACGAAAACGTACATGTAATCGATTTCGCTCTATACCACTCACAGGCCACACACTCGTAGTTAGAAGGTGACGCGTTTGTGGGATGTCCCAGGACATTGTCACAAATGCCAAACTCAAGACAGTTGTCGATGACTAGTTGGTTACTCGTTTCCCATTTAACAACTTAAGCCTTGCACAAAGTAAATCATCTCACACACTGGACATCTACAATGGATTCACCAAAGTCTTCTGAGAATGAGTAAATGTCCAAACTGAAAATGAAAGCAAAGTCAGATTTTTCAAGAGTCAGTTGAGATTTCTGTTGGCCTGGCAATCGAGCACAGATTTCTCCCTCAGGGGTTTGCATACTTCTCGAAATTACATGTTCAAAACATCCTGCATTGGCCGGGAATCGAACCCGGCCTCCCGCGTGGCAGGCGAGAATTCTACCACTGAACAACCAATGCCTTGGAATACTGAGATAATGCTGGAAATCGTATCATAAAGCTTTATCTCCAAGCATATTTTTCGCATAGTGGGCTCAGCTACATTGTTCACCCTAAAAAAAAAAGCAGTCCTTTCTCCCCGTCGGGGAATTGAACCCCGGTCTCCCGCGTGACAGGCGGGGATACTCACCACTATACTAACGAGGAGCTGGTGTGGTGGACGTTTGAAAAAACGTGGAGCATTGGTACTAACTATACGTTTGCAGTGTTGGGCTTTAACACTTCTAACAAAAACATCTGTATAGACTGAATGGTTAGAGCTAGAAACTACTGTGACCCCTCTATGGAAAGCTGAGACTCTCACGAAAACGTACATGTAATCGATTTCGCTCTATACCACTCACAGGCCACACACTCGTAGTTAGAAGGTGACGCGTTTGTGGGATGTCCCAGGACATTGTCACAAATGCCAAACTCAAGACAGTTGTCGATGACTAGTTGGTTACTCGTTTCCCATTTAACAACTTAAGCCTTGCACAAAGTAAATCATCTCACACACTGGACATCTACAATGGATTCACCAAAGTCTTCTGAGAATGAGTAAATGTCCAAACTGAAAATGAAAGCAAAGTCAGATTTTTCAAGAGTCAGTTGAGATTTCTGTTGGCCTGGCAATCGAGCACAGATTTCTCCCTCAGGGGTTTGCATACTTCTCGAAATTACATGTTCAAAACATCCTGCATTGGCCGGGAATCGAACCCGGCCTCCCGCGTGGCAGGCGAGAATTCTACCACTGAACAACCAATGCCTTGGAATACTGAGATAATGCTGGAAATCGTATCATAAAGCTTTATCTCCAAGCATATTTTTCGCATAGTGGGCTCAGCTACATTGTTCACCCTAAAAAAAAAAGCAGTCCTTTCTCCCCGTCGGGGAATTGAACCCCGGTCTCCCGCGTGACAGGCGGGGATACTCACCACTATACTAACGAGGAGCTGGTGTGGTGGACGTTTGAAAAAACGTGGAGCATTGGTACTAACTATACGTTTGCAGTGTTGGGCTTTAACACTTCTAACAAAAACATCTGTATAGACTGAATGGTTAGAGCTAGAAACTACTGTGACCCCTCTATGGAAAGCTGAGACTCTCACGAAAACGTACATGTAATCGATTTCGCTCTATACCACTCACAGGCCACACACTCGTAGTTAGAAGGTGACGCGTTTGTGGGATGTCCCAGGACATTGTCACAAATGCCAAACTCAAGACAGTTGTCGATGACTAGTTGGTTACTCGTTTCCCATTTAACAACTTAAGCCTTGCACAAAGTAAATCATCTCACACACTGGACATCTACAATGGATTCACCAAAGTCTTCTGAGAATGAGTAAATGTCCAAACTGAAAATGAAAGCAAAGTCAGATTTTTCAAGAGTCAGTTGAGATTTCTGTTGGCCTGGCAATCGAGCACAGATTTCTCCCTCAGGGGTTTGCATACTTCTCGAAATTACATGTTCAAAACATCCTGCATTGGCCGGGAATCGAACCCGGGCCTCCCGCGTGGCAGGCGAGAATTCTACCACTGAACAACCAATGACTTGGAATACTGAGATAATGCTGGAAATCGTATCATAAAGCTTTATCTCCAAGCATATTTTTAGCAAAGTGGGCTCAGCTACATTGTTCACCCTAAAAAAAAAAGCAGTCCTTTCTCCCCGTCTGGGAATTGAACCCCGGTCTCCCGCGTGACAGGCAGGGATACTCACCACTATACTAACGAGGAGCTGGTGTGGTGAACATTTGAAAATACGTGGAGCATTGGTACTAACTATACGTTTGCAGTTTCTCCCTCAGGGGTTTGCATACTTCTCGAAATTACATGTTCAAAACATCCTGCATTGGCCGGGAATCGAACCCGGGCCTCCCGCGTGGCAGGCGAGAATTCTACCACTGAACAACCAATGCCTTGGAATACTGAGATAATGCTGGAAATCGTATCATAAAGCTTTATCTCCAAGCATATTTTTCGCATAGTGGGCTCAGCTACATTGTTCACCCTAAAAAAAAAAGCAGTCCTTTCTCCCCGTCGGGGAATTGAACCCCGGTCTCCCGCGTGATAGGCGGGGATACTCACCACTATACTAACGAGGAGCTGGTGTGGTGGACGTTTGAAAAAACGTGGAGCATTGGTACTAACTATACGTTTGCAGTGTTGGGCTTTAACACTTCTAACAAAAACATCTGTATAGACTGAATGGTTAGAGCTAGAAACTACTGTGACCCCTCTATGGAAAGCTGAGACTCTCACGAAAACGTACATGTAATCGATTTCGCTCTATACCACTCACAGGCCACACACTCGTAGTTAGAAGGTGACGCGTTTGTGGGATGTCCCAGGACATTGTCACAAATGCCAAACTCAAGACAGTTGTCGATGACTAGTTGGTTACTCGTTTCCCATTTAACAACTTAAGCCTTGCACAAAGTAAATCATCTCACACACTGGACATCTACAATGGATTCACCAAAGTCTTCTGAGAATGAGTAAATGTCCAAACTGAAAATGAAAGCAAAGTCAGATTTTTCAAGAGTCAGTTGAGATTTCTGTTGGCCTGGCAATCGAGCACAGATTTCTCCCTCAGGGGTTTGCATACTTCTCGAAATTACATGTTCAAAACATCCTGCATTGGCCGGGAATCGAACCCGGCCTCCCGCGTGGCAGGCGAGAATTCTACCACTGAACAACCAATGCCTTGGAATACTGAGATAATGCTGGAAATCGTATCATAAAGCTTTATCTCCAAGCATATTTTTCGCATAGTGGGCTCAGCTACATTGTTCACCCTAAAAAAAAAAGCAGTCCTTTCTCCCCGTCGGGGAATTGAACCCCGGTCTCCCGCGTGACAGGCGGGGATACTCACCACTATACTAACGAGGAGCTGGTGTGGTGGACGTTTGAAAAAACGTGGAGCATTGGTACTAACTATACGTTTGCAGTGTTGGGCTTTAACACTTCTAACAAAAACATCTGTATAGACTGAATGGTTAGAGCTAGAAACTACTGTGACCCCTCTATGGAAAGCTGAGACTCTCACGAAAACGTACATGTAATCGATTTCGCTCTATACCACTCACAGGCCACACACTCGTAGTTAGAAGGTGACGCGTTTGTGGGATGTCCCAGGACATTGTCACAAATGCCAAACTCAAGACAGTTGTCGATGACTAGTTGGTTACTCGTTTCCCATTTAACAACTTAAGCCTTGCACAAAGTAAATCATCTCACACACTGGACATCTACAATGGATTCACCAAAGTCTTCTGAGAATGAGTAAATGTCCAAACTGAAAATGAAAGCAAAGTCAGATTTTTCAAGAGTCAGTTGAGATTTCTGTTGGCCTGGCAATCGAGCACAGATTTCTCCCTCAGGGGTTTGCATACTTCTCGAAATTACATGTTCAAAACATCCTGCATTGGCCGGGAATCGAACCCGGCCTCCCGCGTGGCAGGCGAGAATTCTACCACTGAACAACCAATGCCTTGGAATACTGAGATAATGCTGGAAATCGTATCATAAAGCTTTATCTCCAAGCATATTTTTCGCATAGTGGGCTCAGCTACATTGTTCACCCTAAAAAAAAAAGCAGTCCTTTCTCCCCGTCGGGGAATTGAACCCCGGTCTCCCGCGTGACAGGCGGGGATACTCACCACTATACTAACGAGGAGCTGGTGTGGTGGACGTTTGAAAAAACGTGGAGCATTGGTACTAACTATACGTTTGCAGTGTTGGGCTTTAACACTTCTAACAAAAACATCTGTATAGACTGAATGGTTAGAGCTAGAAACTACTGTGACCCCTCTATGGAAAGCTGAGACTCTCACGAAAACGTACATGTAATCGATTTCGCTCTATACCACTCACAGGCCACACACTCGTAGTTAGAAGGTGACGCGTTTGTGGGATGTCCCAGGACATTGTCACAAATGCCAAACTCAAGACAGTTGTCGATGACTAGTTGGTTACTCGTTTCCCATTTAACAACTTAAGCCTTGCACAAAGTAAATCATCTCACACACTGGACATCTACAATGGATTCACCAAAGTCTTCTGAGAATGAGTAAATGTCCAAACTGAAAATGAAAGCAAAGTCAGATTTTTCAAGAGTCAGTTGAGATTTCTGTTGGCCTGGCAATCGAGCACAGATTTCTCCCTCAGGGGTTTGCATACTTCTCGAAATTACATGTTCAAAACATCCTGCATTGGCCGGGAATCGAACCCGGCCTCCCGCGTGGCAGGCGAGAATTCTACCACTGAACAACCAATGCCTTGGAATACTGAGATAATGCTGGAAATCGTATCATAAAGCTTTATCTCCAAGCATATTTTTCGCATAGTGGGCTCAGCTACATTGTTCACCCTAAAAAAAAAAGCAGTCCTTTCTCCCCGTCGGGGAATTGAACCCCGGTCTCCCGCGTGACAGGCGGGGATACTCACCACTATACTAACGAGGAGCTGGTGTGGTGGACGTTTGAAAAAACGTGGAGCATTGGTACTAACTATACGTTTGCAGTGTTGGGCTTTAACACTTCTAACAAAAACATCTGTATAGACTGAATGGTTAGAGCTAGAAACTACTGTGACCCCTCTATGGAAAGCTGAGACTCTCACGAAAACGTACATGTAATCGATTTCGCTCTATACCACTCACAGGCCACACACTCGTAGTTAGAAGGTGACGCGTTTGTGGGATGTCCCAGGACATTGTCACAAATGCCAAACTCAAGACAGTTGTCGATGACTAGTTGGTTACTCGTTTCCCATTTAACAACTTAAGCCTTGCACAAAGTAAATCATCTCACACACTGGACATCTACAATGGATTCACCAAAGTCTTCTGAGAATGAGTAAATGTCCAAACTGAAAATGAAAGCAAAGTCAGATTTTTCAAGAGTCAGTTGAGATTTCTGTTGGCCTGGCAATCGAGCACAGATTTCTCCCTCAGGGGTTTGCATACTTCTCGAAATTACATGTTCAAAACATCCTGCATTGGCCGGGAATCGAACCCGGGCCTCCCGCGTGGCAGGCGAGAATTCTACCACTGAACAACCAATGACTTGGAATACTGAGATAATGCTGGAAATCGTATCATAAAGCTTTATCTCCAAGCATATTTTTCGCAAAGTGGGCTCAGCTACATTGTTCACCCTAAAAAAAAAAGCAGTCCTTTCTCCCCGTCTGGGAATTGAACCCCGGTCTCCCGCGTGACAGGCAGGGATACTCACCACTATACTAACGAGGAGCTGGTGTGGTGAACATTTGAAAATACGTGGAGCATTGGTACTAACTATACGTTTGCAGTTTCTCCCTCAGGGGTTTGCATACTTCTCGAAATTACATGTTCAAAACATCCTGCATTGGCCGGGAATCGAACCCGGGCCTCCCGCGTGGCAGGCGAGAATTCTACCACTGAACAACCAATGCCTTGGAATACTGAGATAATGCTGGAAATCGTATCATAAAGCTTTATCTCCAAGCATATTTTTCGCATAGTGGGCTCAGCTACATTGTTCACCCTAAAAAAAAAAGCAGTCCTTTCTCCCCGTCGGGGAATTGAACCCCGGTCTCCCGCGTGATAGGCGGGGATACTCACCACTATACTAACGAGGAGCTGGTGTGGTGGACGTTTGAAAAAACGTGGAGCATTGGTACTAACTATACGTTTGCAGTGTTGGGCTTTAACACTTCTAACAAAAACATCTGTATAGACTGAATGGTTAGAGCTAGAAACTACTGTGACCCCTCTATGGAAAGCTGAGACTCTCACGAAAACGTACATGTAATCGATTTCGCTCTATACCACTCACAGGCCACACACTCGTAGTTAGAAGGTGACGCGTTTGTGGGATGTCCCAGGACATTGTCACAAATGCCAAACTCAAGACAGTTGTCGATGACTAGTTGGTTACTCGTTTCCCATTTAACAACTTAAGCCTTGCACAAAGTAAATCATCTCACACACTGGACATCTACAATGGATTCACCAAAGTCTTCTGAGAATGAGTAAATGTCCAAACTGAAAATGAAAGCAAAGTCAGATTTTTCAAGAGTCAGTTGAGATTTCTGTTGGCCTGGCAATCGAGCACAGATTTCTCCCTCAGGGGTTTGCATACTTCTCGAAATTACATGTTCAAAACATCCTGCATTGGCCGGGAATCGAACCCGGCCTCCCGCGTGGCAGGCGAGAATTCTACCACTGAACAACCAATGCCTTGGAATACTGAGATAATGCTGGAAATCGTATCATAAAGCTTTATCTCCAAGCATATTTTTCGCATAGTGGGCTCAGCTACATTGTTCACCCTAAAAAAAAAAGCAGTCCTTTCTCCCCGTCGGGGAATTGAACCCCGGTCTCCCGCGTGACAGGCGGGGATACTCACCACTATACTAACGAGGAGCTGGTGTGGTGGACGTTTGAAAAAACGTGGAGCATTGGTACTAACTATACGTTTGCAGTGTTGGGCTTTAACACTTCTAACAAAAACATCTGTATAGACTGAATGGTTAGAGCTAGAAACTACTGTGACCCCTCTATGGAAAGCTGAGACTCTCACGAAAACGTACATGTAATCGATTTCGCTCTATACCACTCACAGGCCACACACTCGTAGTTAGAAGGTGACGCGTTTGTGGGATGTCCCAGGACATTGTCACAAATGCCAAACTCAAGACAGTTGTCGATGACTAGTTGGTTACTCGTTTCCCATTTAACAACTTAAGCCTTGCACAAAGTAAATCATCTCACACACTGGACATCTACAATGGATTCACCAAAGTCTTCTGAGAATGAGTAAATGTCCAAACTGAAAATGAAAGCAAAGTCAGATTTTTCAAGAGTCAGTTGAGATTTCTGTTGGCCTGGCAATCGAGCACAGATTTCTCCCTCAGGGGTTTGCATACTTCTCGAAATTACATGTTCAAAACATCCTGCATTGGCCGGGAATCGAACCCGGCCTCCCGCGTGGCAGGCGAGAATTCTACCACTGAACAACCAATGCCTTGGAATACTGAGATAATGCTGGAAATCGTATCATAAAGCTTTATCTCCAAGCATATTTTTCGCATAGTGGGCTCAGCTACATTGTTCACCCTAAAAAAAAAAGCAGTCCTTTCTCCCCGTCGGGGAATTGAACCCCGGTCTCCCGCGTGACAGGCGGGGATACTCACCACTATACTAACGAGGAGCTGGTGTGGTGGACGTTTGAAAAAACGTGGAGCATTGGTACTAACTATACGTTTGCAGTGTTGGGCTTTAACACTTCTAACAAAAACATCTGTATAGACTGAATGGTTAGAGCTAGAAACTACTGTGACCCCTCTATGGAAAGCTGAGACTCTCACGAAAACGTACATGTAATCGATTTCGCTCTATACCACTCACAGGCCACACACTCGTAGTTAGAAGGTGACGCGTTTGTGGGATGTCCCAGGACATTGTCACAAATGCCAAACTCAAGACAGTTGTCGATGACTAGTTGGTTACTCGTTTCCCATTTAACAACTTAAGCCTTGCACAAAGTAAATCATCTCACACACTGGACATCTACAATGGATTCACCAAAGTCTTCTGAGAATGAGTAAATGTCCAAACTGAAAATGAAAGCAAAGTCAGATTTTTCAAGAGTCAGTTGAGATTTCTGTTGGCCTGGCAATCGAGCACAGATTTCTCCCTCAGGGGTTTGCATACTTCTCGAAATTACATGTTCAAAACATCCTGCATTGGCCGGGAATCGAACCCGGCCTCCCGCGTGGCAGGCGAGAATTCTACCACTGAACAACCAATGCCTTGGAATACTGAGATAATGCTGGAAATCGTATCATAAAGCTTTATCTCCAAGCATATTTTTCGCATAGTGGGCTCAGCTACATTGTTCACCCTAAAAAAAAAAGCAGTCCTTTCTCCCCGTCGGGGAATTGAACCCCGGTCTCCCGCGTGACAGGCGGGGATACTCACCACTATACTAACGAGGAGCTGGTGTGGTGGACGTTTGAAAAAACGTGGAGCATTGGTACTAACTATACGTTTGCAGTGTTGGGCTTTAACACTTCTAACAAAAACATCTGTATAGACTGAATGGTTAGAGCTAGAAACTACTGTGACCCCTCTATGGAAAGCTGAGACTCTCACGAAAACGTACATGTAATCGATTTCGCTCTATACCACTCACAGGCCACACACTCGTAGTTAGAAGGTGACGCGTTTGTGGGATGTCCCAGGACATTGTCACAAATGCCAAACTCAAGACAGTTGTCGATGACTAGTTGGTTACTCGTTTCCCATTTAACAACTTAAGCCTTGCACAAAGTAAATCATCTCACACACTGGACATCTACAATGGATTCACCAAAGTCTTCTGAGAATGAGTAAATGTCCAAACTGAAAATGAAAGCAAAGTCAGATTTTTCAAGAGTCAGTTGAGATTTCTGTTGGCCTGGCAATCGAGCACAGATTTCTCCCTCAGGGGTTTGCATACTTCTCGAAATTACATGTTCAAAACATCCTGCATTGGCCGGGAATCGAACCCGGCCTCCCGCGTGGCAGGCGAGAATTCTACCACTGAACAACCAATGCCTTGGAATACTGAGATAATGCTGGAAATCGTATCATAAAGCTTTATCTCCAAGCATATTTTTCGCATAGTGGGCTCAGCTACATTGTTCACCCTAAAAAAAAAAGCAGTCCTTTCTCCCCGTCGGGGAATTGAACCCCGGTCTCCCGCGTGACAGGCGGGGATACTCACCACTATACTAACGAGGAGCTGGTGTGGTGGACGTTTGAAAAAACGTGGAGCATTGGTACTAACTATACGTTTGCAGTGTTGGGCTTTAACACTTCTAACAAAAACATCTGTATAGACTGAATGGTTAGAGCTAGAAACTACTGTGACCCCTCTATGGAAAGCTGAGACTCTCACGAAAACGTACATGTAATCGATTTCGCTCTATACCACTCACAGGCCACACACTCGTAGTTAGAAGGTGACGCGTTTGTGGGATGTCCCAGGACATTGTCACAAATGCCAAACTCAAGACAGTTGTCGATGACTAGTTGGTTACTCGTTTCCCATTTAACAACTTAAGCCTTGCACAAAGTAAATCATCTCACACACTGGACATCTACAATGGATTCACCAAAGTCTTCTGAGAATGAGTAAATGTCCAAACTGAAAATGAAAGCAAAGTCAGATTTTTCAAGAGTCAGTTGAGATTTCTGTTGGCCTGGCAATCGAGCACAGATTTCTCCCTCAGGGGTTTGCATACTTCTCGAAATTACATGTTCAAAACATCCTGCATTGGCCGGGAATCGAACCCGGCCTCCCGCGTGGCAGGCGAGAATTCTACCACTGAACAACCAATGCCTTGGAATACTGAGATAATGCTGGAAATCGTATCATAAAGCTTTATCTCCAAGCATATTTTTCGCATAGTGGGCTCAGCTACATTGTTCACCCTAAAAAAAAAAGCAGTCCTTTCTCCCCGTCGGGGAATTGAACCCCGGTCTCCCGCGTGACAGGCGGGGATACTCACCACTATACTAACGAGGAGCTGGTGTGGTGGACGTTTGAAAAAACGTGGAGCATTGGTACTAACTGACCAATGACCAGTGACCCCTCTATGGAAAGCTGAGACTCTCACGAAAACGTACATGTAATCGATTTCGCTCTATACCACTCACAGGCCACACACTCGTAGTTAGAAGGTGACGCGTTTGTGGGATGTCCCAGGACATTGTCACAAATGCCAAACTCAAGACAGTTGTCGATGACTAGTTGGTTACTCGTTTCCCATTTAACAACTTAAGCCTTGCACAAAGTAAATCATCTCACACACTGGACATCTACAATGGATTCACCAAAGTCTTCTGAGAATGAGTAAATGTCCAAACTGAAAATGAAAGCAAAGTCAGATTTTTCAAGAGTCAGTTGAGATTTCTGTTGGCCTGGCAATCGAGCACAGATTTCTCCCTCAGGGGTTTGCATACTTCTCGAAATTACATGTTCAAAACATCCTGCATTGGCCGGGAATCGAACCCGGGCCTCCCGCGTGGCAGGCGAGAATTCTACCACTGAACAACCAATGACTTGGAATACTGAGATAATGCTGGAAATCGTATCATAAAGCTTTATCTCCAAGCATATTTTTCGCATAGTGGGCTCAGCTACATTGTTCACCCTAAAAAAAAAAGCAGTCCTTTCTCCCCGTCGGGGAATTGAACCCCGGTCTCCCGCGTGACAGGTGGGGATACTCACCACTATACTAACGAGGAGCTGGTGTGGTGGACGTTTGAAAAAACGTGGAGCATTGGTACTAACTATACGTTTGCAGTGTTGGGCTTTAACACTTCTAACAAAAACATCTGTATAGACTGAATGGTTAGAGCTAGAAACTACTGTGACCCCTCAATGGAAAGCTGAGACTCTCACGAAAACGTACATGTAATCGATTTCGCTCTATACCACTCACAGGCCACACACTCGTAGTTAGAAGGTGACGTGTTTGTGGGATGTCCCAGGACATTGTCACAAATGCCAAACTCAAGACAGTTGTCGATGACTAGTTGGTTACTCGTTTCCCATTTAACAACTTAAGCCTTGCACAAAGTAAATCATCTCACACACTGGACATCTACAATGGATTCACCAAAGTCTTCTGAGAATGAGTAAATGTCCAAACTGAAAATGAAAGCAAAGTCAGATTTTTCAAGAGTCAGTTGAGATTTCTGTTGGCCTGGCAATCGAGCACAGATTTCTCCCTCAGGGGTTTGCATACTTCTCGAAATTACATGTTCAAAACATCCTGCATTGGCCGGGAATCGAACCCGGCCTCCCGCGTGGCAGGCGAGAATTCTACCACTGAACAACCAATGCCTTGGAATACTGAGATAATGCTGGAAATCGTATCATAAAGCTTTATCTCCAAGCATATTTTTCGCATAGTGGGCTCAGCTACATTGTTCACCCTAAAAAAAAAAGCAGTCCTTTCTCCCCGTCGGGGAATTGAACCCCGGTCTCCCGCGTGACAGGCGGGGATACTCACCACTATACTAACGAGGAGCTGGTGTGGTGGACGTTTGAAAAAACGTGGAGCATTGGTACTAACTATACGTTTGCAGTGTTGGGCTTTAACACTTCTAACAAAAACATCTGTATAGACTGAATGGTTAGAGCTAGAAACTACTGTGACCCCTCTATGGAAAGCTGAGACTCTCACGAAAACGTACATGTAATCGATTTCGCTCTATACCACTCACAGGCCACACACTCGTAGTTAGAAGGTGACGCGTTTGTGGGATGTCCCAGGACATTGTCACAAATGCCAAACTCAAGACAGTTGTCGATGACTAGTTGGTTACTCGTTTCCCATTTAACAACTTAAGCCTTGCACAAAGTAAATCATCTCACACACTGGACATCTACAATGGATTCACCAAAGTCTTCTGAGAATGAGTAAATGTCCAAACTGAAAATGAAAGCAAAGTCAGATTTTTCAAGAGTCAGTTGAGATTTCTGTTGGCCTGGCAATCGAGCACAGATTTCTCCCTCAGGGGTTTGCATACTTCTCGAAATTACATGTTCAAAACATCCTGCATTGGCCGGGAATCGAACCCGGCCTCCCGCGTGGCAGGCGAGAATTCTACCACTGAACAACCAATGCCTTGGAATACTGAGATAATGCTGGAAATCGTATCATAAAGCTTTATCTCCAAGCATATTTTTCGCATAGTGGGCTCAGCTACATTGTTCACCCTAAAAAAAAAAGCAGTCCTTTCTCCCCGTCGGGGAATTGAACCCCGGTCTCCCGCGTGACAGGCGGGGATACTCACCACTATACTAACGAGGAGCTGGTGTGGTGGACGTTTGAAAAAACGTGGAGCATTGGTACTAACTATACGTTTGCAGTGTTGGGCTTTAACACTTCTAACAAAAACATCTGTATAGACTGAATGGTTAGAGCTAGAAACTACTGTGACCCCTCTATGGAAAGCTGAGACTCTCACGAAAACGTACATGTAATCGATTTCGCTCTATACCACTCACAGGCCACACACTCGTAGTTAGAAGGTGACGCGTTTGTGGGATGTCCCAGGACATTGTCACAAATGCCAAACTCAAGACAGTTGTCGATGACTAGTTGGTTACTCGTTTCCCATTTAACAACTTAAGCCTTGCACAAAGTAAATCATCTCACACACTGGACATCTACAATGGATTCACCAAAGTCTTCTGAGAATGAGTAAATGTCCAAACTGAAAATGAAAGCAAAGTCAGATTTTTCAAGAGTCAGTTGAGATTTCTGTTGGCCTGGCAATCGAGCACAGATTTCTCCCTCAGGGGTTTGCATACTTCTCGAAATTACATGTTCAAAACATCCTGCATTGGCCGGGAATCGAACCCGGCCTCCCGCGTGGCAGGCGAGAATTCTACCACTGAACAACCAATGCCTTGGAATACTGAGATAATGCTGGAAATCGTATCATAAAGCTTTATCTCCAAGCATATTTTTCGCATAGTGGGCTCAGCTACATTGTTCACCCTAAAAAAAAAAGCAGTCCTTTCTCCCCGTCGGGGAATTGAACCCCGGTCTCCCGCGTGACAGGCGGGGATACTCACCACTATACTAACGAGGAGCTGGTGTGGTGGACGTTTGAAAAAACGTGGAGCATTGGTACTAACTATACGTTTGCAGTGTTGGGCTTTAACACTTCTAACAAAAACATCTGTATAGACTGAATGGTTAGAGCTAGAAACTACTGTGACCCCTCTATGGAAAGCTGAGACTCTCACGAAAACGTACATGTAATCGATTTCGCTCTATACCACTCACAGGCCACACACTCGTAGTTAGAAGGTGACGCGTTTGTGGGATGTCCCAGGACATTGTCACAAATGCCAAACTCAAGACAGTTGTCGATGACTAGTTGGTTACTCGTTTCCCATTTAACAACTTAAGCCTTGCACAAAGTAAATCATCTCACACACTGGACATCTACAATGGATTCACCAAAGTCTTCTGAGAATGAGTAAATGTCCAAACTGAAAATGAAAGCAAAGTCAGATTTTTCAAGAGTCAGTTGAGATTTCTGTTGGCCTGGCAATCGAGCACAGATTTCTCCCTCAGGGGTTTGCATACTTCTCGAAATTACATGTTCAAAACATCCTGCATTGGCCGGGAATCGAACCCGGCCTCCCGCGTGGCAGGCGAGAATTCTACCACTGAACAACCAATGCCTTGGAATACTGAGATAATGCTGGAAATCGTATCATAAAGCTTTATCTCCAAGCATATTTTTCGCATAGTGGGCTCAGCTACATTGTTCACCCTAAAAAAAAAAGCAGTCCTTTCTCCCCGTCGGGGAATTGAACCCCGGTCTCCCGCGTGACAGGCGGGGATACTCACCACTATACTAACGAGGAGCTGGTGTGGTGGACGTTTGAAAAAACGTGGAGCATTGGTACTAACTATACGTTTGCAGTGTTGGGCTTTAACACTTCTAACAAAAACATCTGTATAGACTGAATGGTTAGAGCTAGAAACTACTGTGACCCCTCTATGGAAAGCTGAGACTCTCACGAAAACGTACATGTAATCGATTTCGCTCTATACCACTCACAGGCCACACACTCGTAGTTAGAAGGTGACGCGTTTGTGGGATGTCCCAGGACATTGTCACAAATGCCAAACTCAAGACAGTTGTCGATGACTAGTTGGTTACTCGTTTCCCATTTAACAACTTAAGCCTTGCACAAAGTAAATCATCTCACACACTGGACATCTACAATGGATTCACCAAAGTCTTCTGAGAATGAGTAAATGTCCAAACTGAAAATGAAAGCAAAGTCAGATTTTTCAAGAGTCAGTTGAGATTTCTGTTGGCCTGGCAATCGAGCACAGATTTCTCCCTCAGGGGTTTGCATACTTCTCGAAATTACATGTTCAAAACATCCTGCATTGGCCGGGAATCGAACCCGGCCTCCCGCGTGGCAGGCGAGAATTCTACCACTGAACAACCAATGCCTTGGAATACTGAGATAATGCTGGAAATCGTATCATAAAGCTTTATCTCCAAGCATATTTTTCGCATAGTGGGCTCAGCTACATTGTTCACCCTAAAAAAAAAAGCAGTCCTTTCTCCCCGTCGGGGAATTGAACCCCGGTCTCCCGCGTGACAGGCGGGGATACTCACCACTATACTAACGAGGAGCTGGTGTGGTGGACGTTTGAAAAAACGTGGAGCATTGGTACTAACTATACGTTTGCAGTGTTGGGCTTTAACACTTCTAACAAAAACATCTGTATAGACTGAATGGTTAGAGCTAGAAACTACTGTGACCCCTCAATGGAAAGCTGAGACTCTCACGAAAACGTACATGTAATCGATTTCGCTCTATACCACTCACAGGCCACACACTCGTAGTTAGAAGGTGACGTGTTTGTGGGATGTCCCAGGACATTGTCACAAATGCCAAACTCAAGACAGTTGTCGATGACTAGTTGGTTACTCGTTTCCCATTTAACAACTTAAGCCTTGCACAAAGTAAATCACCTCACACACTGGACATCTACAATGGATTCACCAAAGTCTTCTGAGAATGAGTAAATGTCCAAACTGAAAATGAAAGCAAAGTCAGATTTTTCAAGAGTCAGTTGAGATTTCTGTTGGCCTGGCAATCGAGCACAGATTTCTCCCTCAGGGGTTTGCATACTTCTCGAAATTACATGTTCAAAACATCCTGCATTGGCCGGGAATCGAACCCGGGCCTCCCGCGTGGCAGGCGAGAATTCTACCACTGAACAACCAATGACTTGGAATACTGAGATAATGCTGGAAATCGTATCATAAAGCTTTATCTCCAAGCATATTTTTCGCAAAGTGGGCTCAGCTACATTGTTCACCCTAAAAAAAAAAGCAGTCCTTTCTCCCCGTCGGGGAATTGAACCCCGGTCTCCCGCGTGACAGGCAGGGATACTCACCACTATACTAACGAGGAGCTGGTGTGGTGAACGTTTGAAAAAACGTGGAGCATTGGTACTAACTATACGTTTGCAGTGTTGGGCTTTAACACTTCTAACAAAAACATCTGTATAGACTGAATGGTTAGAGCTAGAAACTACTGTGACCCCTCTATGGAAAGCTGAGACTCTCACGAAAACGTACATGTAATCGATTTCGCTCTATACCACTCACAGGCCACACACTCGTAGTTAGAAGGTGACGTGTTTGTGGGATGTCCCAGGACATTGTCACAAATGCCAAACTCAAGACAGTTGTCGATGACTAGTTGGTTACTCGTTTCCCATTTAACAACTTAAGCCTTGCACAAAGTAAATCATCTCACACACTGGACATCTACAATGGATTCACCAAAGTCTTCTGAGAATGAGTAAATGTCCAAACTGAAAATGAAAGCAAAGTCAGATTTTTCAAGAGTCAGTTGAGATTTCTGTTGGCCTGGCAATCGAGCACAGATTTCTCCCTCAGGGGTTTGCATACTTCTCGAAATTACATGTTCAAAACATCCTGCATTGGCCGGGAATCGAACCCGGCCTCCCGCGTGGCAGGCGAGAATTCTACCACTGAACAACCAATGCCTTGGAATACTGAGATAATGCTGGAAATCGTATCATAAAGCTTTATCTCCAAGCATATTTTTCGCATAGTGGGCTCAGCTACATTGTTCACCCTAAAAAAAAAAGCAGTCCTTTCTCCCCGTCGGGGAATTGAACCCCGGTCTCCCGCGTGACAGGCGGGGATACTCACCACTATACTAACGAGGAGCTGGTGTGGTGGACGTTTGAAAAAACGTGGAGCATTGGTACTAACTATACGTTTGCAGTGTTGGGCTTTAACACTTCTAACAAAAACATCTGTATAGACTGAATGGTTAGAGCTAGAAACTACTGTGACCCCTCTATGGAAAGCTGAGACTCTCACGAAAACGTACATGTAATCGATTTCGCTCTATACCACTCACAGGCCACACACTCGTAGTTAGAAGGTGACGCGTTTGTGGGATGTCCCAGGACATTGTCACAAATGCCAAACTCAAGACAGTTGTCGATGACTAGTTGGTTACTCGTTTCCCATTTAACAACTTAAGCCTTGCACAAAGTAAATCATCTCACACACTGGACATCTACAATGGATTCACCAAAGTCTTCTGAGAATGAGTAAATGTCCAAACTGAAAATGAAAGCAAAGTCAGATTTTTCAAGAGTCAGTTGAGATTTCTGTTGGCCTGGCAATCGAGCACAGATTTCTCCCTCAGGGGTTTGCATACTTCTCGAAATTACATGTTCAAAACATCCTGCATTGGCCGGGAATCGAACCCGGCCTCCCGCGTGGCAGGCGAGAATTCTACCACTGAACAACCAATGCCTTGGAATACTGAGATAATGCTGGAAATCGTATCATAAAGCTTTATCTCCAAGCATATTTTTCGCATAGTGGGCTCAGCTACATTGTTCACCCTAAAAAAAAAAGCAGTCCTTTCTCCCCGTCGGGGAATTGAACCCCGGTCTCCCGCGTGACAGGCGGGGATACTCACCACTATACTAACGAGGAGCTGGTGTGGTGGACGTTTGAAAAAACGTGGAGCATTGGTACTAACTATACGTTTGCAGTGTTGGGCTTTAACACTTCTAACAAAAACATCTGTATAGACTGAATGGTTAGAGCTAGAAACTACTGTGACCCCTCTATGGAAAGCTGAGACTCTCACGAAAACGTACATGTAATCGATTTCGCTCTATACCACTCACAGGCCACACACTCGTAGTTAGAAGGTGACGCGTTTGTGGGATGTCCCAGGACATTGTCACAAATGCCAAACTCAAGACAGTTGTCGATGACTAGTTGGTTACTCGTTTCCCATTTAACAACTTAAGCCTTGCACAAAGTAAATCATCTCACACACTGGACATCTACAATGGATTCACCAAAGTCTTCTGAGAATGAGTAAATGTCCAAACTGAAAATGAAAGCAAAGTCAGATTTTTCAAGAGTCAGTTGAGATTTCTGTTGGCCTGGCAATCGAGCACAGATTTCTCCCTCAGGGGTTTGCATACTTCTCGAAATTACATGTTCAAAACATCCTGCATTGGCCGGGAATCGAACCCGGCCTCCCGCGTGGCAGGCGAGAATTCTACCACTGAACAACCAATGCCTTGGAATACTGAGATAATGCTGGAAATCGTATCATAAAGCTTTATCTCCAAGCATATTTTTCGCATAGTGGGCTCAGCTACATTGTTCACCCTAAAAAAAAAAGCAGTCCTTTCTCCCCGTCGGGGAATTGAACCCCGGTCTCCCGCGTGACAGGCGGGGATACTCACCACTATACTAACGAGGAGCTGGTGTGGTGGACGTTTGAAAAAACGTGGAGCATTGGTACTAACTATACGTTTGCAGTGTTGGGCTTTAACACTTCTAACAAAAACATCTGTATAGACTGAATGGTTAGAGCTAGAAACTACTGTGACCCCTCTATGGAAAGCTGAGACTCTCACGAAAACGTACATGTAATCGATTTCGCTCTATACCACTCACAGGCCACACACTCGTAGTTAGAAGGTGACGCGTTTGTGGGATGTCCCAGGACATTGTCACAAATGCCAAACTCAAGACAGTTGTCGATGACTAGTTGGTTACTCGTTTCCCATTTAACAACTTAAGCCTTGCACAAAGTAAATCATCTCACACACTGGACATCTACAATGGATTCACCAAAGTCTTCTGAGAATGAGTAAATGTCCAAACTGAAAATGAAAGCAAAGTCAGATTTTTCAAGAGTCAGTTGAGATTTCTGTTGGCCTGGCAATCGAGCACAGATTTCTCCCTCAGGGGTTTGCATACTTCTCGAAATTACATGTTCAAAACATCCTGCATTGGCCGGGAATCGAACCCGGCCTCCCGCGTGGCAGGCGAGAATTCTACCACTGAACAACCAATGCCTTGGAATACTGAGATAATGCTGGAAATCGTATCATAAAGCTTTATCTCCAAGCATATTTTTCGCATAGTGGGCTCAGCTACATTGTTCACCCTAAAAAAAAAAGCAGTCCTTTCTCCCCGTCGGGGAATTGAACCCCGGTCTCCCGCGTGACAGGCGGGGATACTCACCACTATACTAACGAGGAGCTGGTGTGGTGGACGTTTGAAAAAACGTGGAGCATTGGTACTAACTATACGTTTGCAGTGTTGGGCTTTAACACTTCTAACAAAAACATCTGTATAGACTGAATGGTTAGAGCTAGAAACTACTGTGACCCCTCAATGGAAAGCTGAGACTCTCACGAAAACGTACATGTAATCGATTTCGCTCTATACCACTCACAGACCACACACTCGTAGTTAGAAGGTGACGTGTTTGTGGGATGTCCCAGGACATTGTCACAAATGCCAAACTCAAGACAGTTGTCGATGACTAGTTGGTTACTCGTTTCCCATTTAACAACTTAAGCCTTGCACAAAGTAAATCACCTCACACACTGGACATCTACAATGGATTCACCAAAGTCTTCTGAGAATGAGTAAATGTCCAAACTGAAAATGAAAGCAAAGTCAGATTTTTCAAGAGTCAGTTGAGATTTCTGTTGGCCTGGCAATCGAGCACAGATTTCTCCCTCAGGGGTTTGCATACTTCTCGAAATTACATGTTCAAAACATCCTGCATTGGCCGGGAATCGAACCCGGGCCTCCCGCGTGGCAGGCGAGAATTCTACCACTGAACAACCAATGACTTGGAATACTGAGATAATGCTGGAAATCGTATCATAAAGCTTTATCTCCAAGCATATTTTTCGCAAAGTGGGCTCAGCTACATTGTTCACCCTAAAAAAAAAAGCAGTCCTTTCTCCCCGTCGGGGAATTGAACCCCGGTCTCCCGCGTGACAGGCAGGGATACTCACCACTATACTAACGAGGAGCTGGTGTGGTGAACGTTTGAAAAAACGTGGAGCATTGGTACTAACTATACGTTTGCAGTGTTGGGCTTTAACACTTCTAACAAAAACATCTGTATAGACTGAATGGTTAGAGCTAGAAACTACTGTGACCCCTCTATGGAAAGCTGAGACTCTCACGAAAACGTACATGTAATCGATTTCGCTCTATACCACTCACAGGCCACACACTCGTAGTTAGAAGGTGACGCGTTTGTGGGATGTCCCAGGACATTGTCACAAATGCCAAACTCAAGACAGTTGTCGATGACTAGTTGGTTACTCGTTTCCCATTTAACAACTTAAGCCTTGCACAAAGTAAATCACCTCACACACTGGACATCTACAATGGATTCACCAAAGTCTTCTGAGAATGAGTAAATGTCCAAACTGAAAATGAAAGCAAAGTCAGATTTTTCAAGAGTCAGTTGAGATTTCTGTTGGCCTGGCAATCGAGCACAGATTTCTCCCTCAGGGGTTTGCATACTTCTCGAAATTACATGTTCAAAACATCCTGCATTGGCCGGGAATCGAACCCGGGCCTCCCGCGTGGCAGGCGAGAATTCTACCACTGAACAACCAATGCCTTGGAATACTGAGATAATGCTGGAAATCGTATCATAAAGCTTTATCTCCAAGCATATTTTTCGCATAGTGGGCTCAGCTACATTGTTCACCCTAAAAAAAAAAGCAGTCCTTTCTCCCCGTCGGGGAATTGAACCCCGGTCTCCCGCGTGACAGGCGGGGATACTCACCACTATACTAACGAGGAGCTGGTGTGGTGGATGTTTGAAAAAACGTGGAGCATTGGTACTAACTATACGTTTGCAGTGTTGGGCTTTAACACTTCTAACAAAAACATCTGTATAGACTGAATGGTTAGAGCTAGAAACTACTGTGACCCCTCTATGGAAAGCTGAGACTCTCACGAAAACGTACATGTAATCGATTTCGCTCTATACCACTCACAGGCCACACACTCGTAGTTAGAAGGTGACGTGTTTGTGGGATGTCCCAGGACATTGTCACAAATGCCAAACTCAAGACAGTTGTCGATGACTAGTTGGTTACTCGTTTCCCATTTAACAACTTAAGCCTTGCACAAAGTAAATCACCTCACACACTGGACATCTACAATGGATTCACCAAAGTCTTCTGAGAATGAGTAAATGTCCAAACTGAAAATGAAAGCAAAGTCAGATTTTTCAAGAGTCAGTTGAGATTTCTGTTGGCCTGGCAATCGAGCACAGATTTCTCCCTCAGGGGTTTGCATACTTCTCGAAATTACATGTTCAAAACATCCTGCATTGGCCGGGAATCGAACCCGGGCCTCCCGCGTGGCAGGCGAGAATTCTACCACTGAACAACCAATGCCTTGGAATACTGAGATAATGCTGGAAATCGTATCATAAAGCTTTATCTCCAAGCATATTTTTCGCATAGTGGGCTCAGCTACATTGTTCACCCTAAAAAAAAAAGCAGTCCTTTCTCCCCGTCGGGGAATTGAACCCCGGTCTCCCGCGTGACAGGCGGGGATACTCACCACTATACTAACGAGGAGCTGGTGTGGTGGATGTTTGAAAAAACGTGGAGCATTGGTACTAACTATACGTTTGCAGTGTTGGGCTTTAACACTTCTAACAAAAACATCTGTATAGACTGAATGGTTAGAGCTAGAAACTACTGTGACCCCTCTATGGAAAGCTGAGACTCTCACGAAAACGTACATGTAATCGATTTCGCTCTATACCACTCACAGGCCACACACTCGTAGTTAGAAGGTGACGTGTTTGTGGGATGTCCCAGGACATTGTCACAAATGCCAAACTCAAGACAGTTGTCGATGACTAGTTGGTTACTCGTTTCCCATTTAACAACTTAAGCCTTGCACAAAGTAAATCACCTCACACACTGGACATCTACAATGGATTCACCAAAGTCTTCTGAGAATGAGTAAATGTCCAAACTGAAAATGAAAGCAAAGTCAGATTTTTCAAGAGTCAGTTGAGATTTCTGTTGGCCTGGCAATCGAGCACAGATTTCTCCCTCAGGGGTTTGCATACTTCTCGAAATTACATGTTCAAAACATCCTGCATTGGCCGGGAATCGAACCCGGGCCTCCCGCGTGGCAGGCGAGAATTCTACCACTGAACAACCAATGCCTTGGAATACTGAGATAATGCTGGAAAATCGTATCATAAAGCTTTATCTCCAAGCATATTTTTCGCATAGTGGGCTCAGCTACATTGTTCACCCTAAAAAAAAAGCAGTCCTTTCTCCCCGTCGGGGAATTGAACCCCGGTCTCCCGCGTGACAGGCGGGGATACTCACCACTATACTAACGAGGAGCTGGTGTGGTGGACGTTTGAAAAAACGTGGAGCATTGGTACTAACTATACGTTTGCAGTGTTGGGCTTTAACACTTCTAACAAAAACATCTGTATAGACTGAATGGTTAGAGCTAGAAACTACTGTGACCCCTCTATGGAAAGCTGAGACTCTCACGAAAACGTACATGTAATCGATTTCGCTCTATACCACTCACAGGCCACACACTCGTAGTTAGAAGGTGACGTGTTTGTGGGATGTCCCAGGACATTGTCACAAATGCCAAACTCAAGACAGTTGTCGATGACTAGTTGGTTACTCGTTTCCCATTTAACAACTTAAGCCTTGCACAAAGTAAATCACCTCACACACTGGACATCTACAATGGATTCACCAAAGTCTTCTGAGAATGAGTAAATGTCCAAACTGAAAATGAAAGCAAAGTCAGATTTTTCAAGAGTCAGTTGAGATTTCTGTTGGCCTGGCAATCGAGCACAGATTTCTCCCTCAGGGGTTTGCATACTTCTCGAAATTACATGTTCAAAACATCCTGCATTGGCCGGGAATCGAACCCGGGCCTCCCGCGTGGCAGGCGAGAATTCTACCACTGAACAACCAATGCCTTGGAATACTGAGATAATGCTGGAAAATCGTATCATAAAGCTTTATCTCCAAGCATATTTTTCGCATAGTGGGCTCAGCTACATTGTTCACCCTAAAAAAAAAGCAGTCCTTTCTCCCCGTCGGGGAATTGAACCCCGGTCTCCCGCGTGACAGGCGGGGATACTCACCACTATACTAACGAGGAGCTGGTGTGGTGGACGTTTGAAAAAACGTGGAGCATTGGTACTAACTATACGTTTGCAGTGTTGGGCTTTAACACTTCTAACAAAAACATCTGTATAGACTGAATGGTTAGAGCTAGAAACTACTGTGACCCCTCTATGGAAAGCTGAGACTCTCACGAAAACGTACATGTAATCGATTTCGCTCTATACCACTCACAGGCCACACACTCGTAGTTAGAAGGTGACGTGTTTGTGGGATGTCCCAGGACATTGTCACAAATGCCAAACTCAAGACAGTTGTCGATGACTAGTTGGTTACTCGTTTCCCATTTAACAACTTAAGCCTTGCACAAAGTAAATCACCTCACACACTGGACATCTACAATGGATTCACCAAAGTCTTCTGAGAATGAGTAAATGTCCAAACTGAAAATGAAAGCAAAGTCAGATTTTTCAAGAGTCAGTTGAGATTTCTGTTGGCCTGGCAATCGAGCACAGATTTCTCCCTCAGGGGTTTGCATACTTCTCGAAATTACATGTTCAAAACATCCTGCATTGGCCGGGAATCGAACCCGGGCCTCCCGCGTGGCAGGCGAGAATTCTACCACTGAACAACCAATGCCTTGGAATACTGAGATAATGCTGGAAAATCGTATCATAAAGCTTTATCTCCAAGCATATTTTTCGCATAGTGGGCTCAGCTACATTGTTCACCCTAAAAAAAAAGCAGTCCTTTCTCCCCGTCGGGGAATTGAACCCCGGTCTCCCGCGTGACAGGCGGGGATACTCACCACTATACTAACGAGGAGCTGGTGTGGTGGACGTTTGAAAAAACGTGGAGCATTGGTACTAACTATACGTTTGCAGTGTTGGGCTTTAACACTTCTAACAAAAACATCTGTATAGACTGAATGGTTAGAGCTAGAAACTACTGTGACCCCTCTATGGAAAGCTGAGACTCTCACGAAAACGTACATGTAATCGATTTCGCTCTATACCACTCACAGGCCACACACTCGTAGTTAGAAGGTGACGTGTTTGTGGGATGTCCCAGGACATTGTCACAAATGCCAAACTCAAGACAGTTGTCGATGACTAGTTGGTTACTCGTTTCCCATTTAACAACTTAAGCCTTGCACAAAGTAAATCACCTCACACACTGGACATCTACAATGGATTCACCAAAGTCTTCTGAGAATGAGTAAATGTCCAAACTGAAAATGAAAGCAAAGTCAGATTTTTCAAGAGTCAGTTGAGATTTCTGTTGGCCTGGCAATCGAGCACAGATTTCTCCCTCAGGGGTTTGCATACTTCTCGAAATTACATGTTCAAAACATCCTGCATTGGCCGGGAATCGAACCCGGGCCTCCCGCGTGGCAGGCGAGAATTCTACCACTGAACAACCAATGCCTTGGAATACTGAGATAATGCTGGAAATCGTATCATAAAGCTTTATCTCCAAGCATATTTTTCGCATAGTGGGCTCAGCTACATTGTTCACCCTAAAAAAAAAAGCAGTCCTTTCTCCCCGTCGGGGAATTGAACCCCGGTCTCCCGCGTGACAGGCGGGGATACTCACCACTATACTAACGAGGAGCTGGTGTGGTGGATGTTTGAAAAAACGTGGAGCATTGGTACTAACTATACGTTTGCAGTGTTGGGCTTTAACACTTCTAACAAAAACATCTGTATAGACTGAATGGTTAGAGCTAGAAACTACTGTGACCCCTCTATGGAAAGCTGAGACTCTCACGAAAACGTACATGTAATCGATTTCGCTCTATACCACTCACAGGCCACACACTCGTAGTTAGAAGGTGACGTGTTTGTGGGATGTCCCAGGACATTGTCACAAATGCCAAACTCAAGACAGTTGTCGATGACTAGTTGGTTACTCGTTTCCCATTTAACAACTTAAGCCTTGCACAAAGTAAATCACCTCACACACTGGACATCTACAATGGATTCACCAAAGTCTTCTGAGAATGAGTAAATGTCCAAACTGAAAATGAAAGCAAAGTCAGATTTTTCAAGAGTCAGTTGAGATTTCTGTTGGCCTGGCAATCGAGCACAGATTTCTCCCTCAGGGGTTTGCATACTTCTCGAAATTACATGTTCAAAACATCCTGCATTGGCCGGGAATAGAACCCGGGCCTCCCGCGTGGCAGGCGAGAATTCTACCACTGAACAACCAATGCCTTGGAATACTGAGATAATGCTGGAAAATCGTATCATAAAGCTTTATCTCCAAGCATATTTTTCGCATAGTGGGCTCAGCTACATTGTTCACCCTAAAAAAAAAGCAGTCCTTTCTCCCCGTCGGGGAATTGAACCCCGGTCTCCCGCGTGACAGGCGGGGATACTCACCACTATACTAACGAGGAGCTGGTGTGGTGGATGTTTGAAAAAACGTGGAGCATTGGTACTAACTATACGTTTGCAGTGTTGGGCTTTAACACTTCTAACAAAAACATCTGTATAGACTGAATGGTTAGAGCTAGAAACTACTGTGACCCCTCTATGGAAAGCTGAGACTCTCACGAAAACGTACATGTAATCGATTTCGCTCTATACCACTCACAGGCCACACACTCGTAGTTAGAAGGTGACGTGTTTGTGGGATGTCCCAGGACATTGTCACAAATGCCAAACTCAAGACAGTTGTCGATGACTAGTTGGTTACTCGTTTCCCATTTAACAACTTAAGCCTTGCACAAAGTAAATCACCTCACACACTGGACATCTACAATGGATTCACCAAAGTCTTCTGAGAATGAGTAAATGTCCAAACTGAAAATGAAAGCAAAGTCAGATTTTTCAAGAGTCAGTTGAGATTTCTGTTGGCCTGGCAATCGAGCACAGATTTCTCCCTCAGGGGTTTGCATACTTCTCGAAATTACATGTTCAAAGCATCCTGCATTGGCCGGGAATCGAACCCGGGCCTCCCGCGTGGCAGGCGAGAATTCTACCACTGAACAACCAATGCCTTGGAATACTGAGATAATGCTGGAAAATCGTATCATAAAGCTTTATCTCCAAGCATATTTTTCGCATAGTGGGCTCAGCTACATTGTTCACCCTAAAAAAAAAGCAGTCCTTTCTCCCCGTCGGGGAATTGAACCCCGGTCTCCCGCGTGACAGGCGGGGATACTCACCACTATACTAACGAGGAGCTGGTGTGGTGGACGTTTGAAAAAACGTGGAGCATTGGTACTAACTATACGTTTGCAGTGTTGGGCTTTAACACTTCTAACAAAAACATCTGTATAGACTGAATGGTTAGAGCTAGAAACTACTGTGACCCCTCTATGGAAAGCTGAGACTCTCACGAAAACGTACATGTAATCGATTTCGCTCTATACCACTCACAGGCCACACACTCGTAGTTAGAAGGTGACGTGTTTGTGGGATGTCCCAGGACATTGTCACAAATGCCAAACTCAAGACAGTTGTCGATGACTAGTTGGTTACTCGTTTCCCATTTAACAACTTAAGCCTTGCACAAAGTAAATCACCTCACACACTGGACATCTACAATGGATTCACCAAAGTCTTCTGAGAATGAGTAAATGTCCAAACTGAAAATGAAAGCAAAGTCAGATTTTTCAAGAGTCAGTTGAGATTTCTGTTGGCCTGGCAATCGAGCACAGATTTCTCCCTCAGGGGTTTGCATACTTCTCGAAATTACATGTTCAAAACATCCTGCATTGGCCGGGAATCGAACCCAGGCCTCCCGCGTGGCAGGCGAGAATTCTACCACTGAACAACCAATGCCTTGGAATACTGAGATAATGCTGGAAAATCGTATCATAAAGCTTTATCTCCAAGCATATTTTTCGCATAGTGGGCTCAGCTACATTGTTCACCCTAAAAAAAAAGCAGTCCTTTCTCCCCGTCGGGGAATTGAACCCCGGTCTCCCGCGTGACAGGCGGGGATACTCACCACTATACTAACGAGGAGCTGGTGTGGTGGACGTTTGAAAAAACGTGGAGCATTGGTACTAACTATACGTTTGCAGTGTTGGGCTTTAACACTTCTAACAAAAACATCTGTATAGACTGAATGGTTAGAGCTAGAAACTACTGTGACCCCTCTATGGAAAGCTGAGACTCTCACGAAAACGTACATGTAATCGATTTCGCTCTATACCACTCACAGGCCACACACTCGTAGTTAGAAGGTGACGTGTTTGTGGGATGTCCCAGGACATTGTCACAAATGCCAAACTCAAGACAGTTGTCGATGACTAGTTGGTTACTCGTTTCCCATTTAACAACTTAAGCCTTGCACAAAGTAAATCACCTCACACACTGGACATCTACAATGGATTCACCAAAGTCTTCTGAGAATGAGTAAATGTCCAAACTGAAAATGAAAGCAAAGTCAGATTTTTCAAGAGTCAGTTGAGATTTCTGTTGGCCTGGCAATCGAGCACAGATTTCTCCCTCAGGGGTTTGCATACTTCTCGAAATTACATGTTCAAAACATCCTGCATTGGCCGGGAATCGAACCCAGGCCTCCCGCGTGGCAGGCGAGAATTCTACCACTGAACAACCAATGCCTTGGAATACTGAGATAATGCTGGAAAATCGTATCATAAAGCTTTATCTCCAAGCATATTTTTCGCATAGTGGGCTCAGCTACATTGTTCACCCTAAAAAAAAAGCAGTCCTTTCTCCCCGTCGGGGAATTGAACCCCGGTCTCCCGCGTGACAGGCGGGGATACTCACCACTATACTAACGAGGAGCTGGTGTGGTGGACGTTTGAAAAAACGTGGAGCATTGGTACTAACTATACGTTTGCAGTGTTGGGCTTTAACACTTCTAACAAAAACATCTGTATAGACTGAATGGTTAGAGCTAGAAACTACTGTGACCCCTCTATGGAAAGCTGAGACTCTCACGAAAACGTACATGTAATCGATTTCGCTCTATACCACTCACAGGCCACACACTCGTAGTTAGAAGGTGACGTGTTTGTGGGATGTCCCAGGACATTGTCACAAATGCCAAACTCAAGACAGTTGTCGATGACTAGTTGGTTACTCGTTTCCCATTTAACAACTTAAGCCTTGCACAAAGTAAATCACCTCACACACTGGACATCTACAATGGATTCACCAAAGTCTTCTGAGAATGAGTAAATGTCCAAACTGAAAATGAAAGCAAAGTCAGATTTTTCAAGAGTCAGTTGAGATTTCTGTTGGCCTGGCAATCGAGCACAGATTTCTCCCTCAGGGGTTTGCATACTTCTCGAAATTACATGTTCAAAACATCCTGCATTGGCCGGGAATCGAACCCGGGCCTCCCGCGTGGCAGGCGAGAATTCTACCACTGAACAACCAATGCCTTGGAATACTGAGATAATGCTGGAAAATCGTATCATAAAGCTTTATCTCCAAGCATATTTTTCGCATAGTGGGCTCAGCTACATTGTTCACCCTAAAAAAAAAGCAGTCCTTTCTCCCCGTCGGGGAATTGAACCCCGGTCTCCCGCGTGACAGGCGGGGATACTCACCACTATACTAACGAGGAGCTGGTGTGGTGGACGTTTGAAAAAACGTGGAGCATTGGTACTAACTATACGTTTGCAGTGTTGGGCTTTAACACTTCTAACAAAAACATCTGTATAGACTGAATGGTTAGAGCTAGAAACTACTGTGACCCCTCTATGGAAAGCTGAGACTCTCACGAAAACGTACATGTAATCGATTTCGCTCTATACCACTCACAGGCCACACACTCGTAGTTAGAAGGTGACGTGTTTGTGGGATGTCCCAGGACATTGTCACAAATGCCAAACTCAAGACAGTTGTCGTTACTCGTTTCCCATTTAACAACTTAAGCCTTGCACAAAGTAAATCACCTCACACACTGGACATCTACAATGGATTCACCAAAGTCTTCTGAGAATGAGTAAATGTCCAAACTGAAAATGAAAGCAAAGTCAGATTTTTCAAGAGTCAGTTGAGATTTCTGTTGGCCTGGCAATCGAGCACAGATTTCTCCCTCAGGGGTTTGCATACTTCTCGAAATTACATGTTCTAAACATCCTGCATTGGCCGGGAATCGAACCCGGGCCTCCCGCGTGGCAGGCGAGAATTCTACCACTGAACAACCAATGCCTTGGAATACTGAGATAATGCTGGAAAATCGTATCATAAAGCTTTATCTCCAAGCATATTTTTCGCATAGTGGGCTCAGCTACATTGTTCACCCTAAAAAAAAAACAGTCCTTTCTCCCCGTCGGGGAATTGAACCCCGGTCTCCCGCATGACAGGCGGGGATACTCACCACTATACTAACGAGGAGCTGGTGTGGTGGACGTTTGAAAAAACGTGGAGCATTGGTACTAACTATACGTTTGCAGTGTTGGGCTTTAACACTTCTAACAAAAACATCTGTATAGACTGAATGGTTAGAGCTAGAAACTACTGTGACCCCTCTATGGAAAGCTGAGACTCTCACGAAAACGTACATGTAATCGATTTCGCTCTATACCACTCACAGGCCACACACTCGTAGTTAGAAGGTGACGTGTTTGTGGGATGTCCCAGGACATTGTCACAAATGCCAAACTCAAGACAGTTGTCGTTACTCGTTTCCCATTTAACAACTTAAGCCTTGCACAAAGTAAATCACCTCACACACTGGACATCTACAATGGATTCACCAAAGTCTTCTGAGAATGAGTAAATGTCCAAACTGAAAATGAAAGCAAAGTCAGATTTTTCAAGAGTCAGTTGAGATTTCTGTTGGCCTGGCAATCGAGCACAGATTTCTCCCTCAGGGGTTTGCATACTTCTCGAAATTACATGTTCAAAACATCCTGCATTGGCCGGGAATCGAACCCGGGCCTCCCGCGTGGCAGGCGAGAATTCTACCACTGAACAACCAATGCCTTGGAATACTGAGATAATGCTGGAAAATCGTATCATAAAGCTTTATCTCCAAGCATATTTTTCGCATAGTGGGCTCAGCTACATTGTTCACCCTAAAAAAAAAGCAGTCCTTTCTCCCCGTCGGGGAATTGAACCCCGGTCTCCCGCGTGACAGGCGGGGATACTCACCACTATACTAACGAGGAGCTGGTGTGGTGGACGTTTGAAAAAACGTGGAGCATTGGTACTAACTATACTTTTGCAGTGTTGGGCTTTAACACTTCTAACAAAAACATCTGTATAGACTGAATGGTTCGAGCTAGAAACTACTGTGACCCCTCTATGGAAAGCTGAGACTCCCACGAAAACGTACATGTAATCGATTTCGCTCTATACCACTCACAGGCCACACACTCGTAGTTAGAAGGTGACGTGTTTGTGGGATGTCCCAGGACATTGTCACAAATGCCAAACTCAAGACAGTTGTCGTTACTCGTTTCCCATTTAACAACTTAAGCCTTGCACAAAGTAAATCACCTCACACACTGGACATCTACAATGGATTCACCAAAGTCTTCTGAGAATGAGTAAATGTCCAAACTGAAAATGAAAGCAAAGTCAGATTTTTCAAGAGTCAGTTGAGATTTCTGTTGGCCTGGCAATCGAGCACAGATTTCTCCCTCAGGGGTTTGCATACTTCTCGAAATTACATGTTCAAAACATCCTGCATTGGCCGGGAATCGAACCCGGGCCTCCCGCGTGGCAGGCGAGAATTCTACCACTGAACAACCAATGCCTTGGAATACTGAGATAATGCTGGAAAATCGTATCATAAAGCTTTATCTCCAAGCATATTTTTCACATAGTGGGCTCAGCTACATTGTTCACCCTAAAAAAAAAGCAGTCCTTTCTCCCCGTCGGGGAATTGAACCCCGGTCTCCCGCGTGACAGGCGGGGATACTCACCACTATACTAACGAGGAGCTGGTGTGGTGGACGTTTGAAAAAACGTGGAGCATTGGTACTAACTATACGTTTGCAGTGTTGGGCTTTAACACTTCTAACAAAAACATCTGTATAGACTGAATGGTTAGAGCTAGAAACTACTGTGACCCCTCTATGGAAAGCTGAGACTCCCACGAAAACGTACATGTAATCGATTTCGCTCTATACCACTCACAGGCCACACACTCGTAGTTAGAAGGTGACGTGTTTGTGGGATGTCCCAGGACATTGTCACAAATGCCAAACTCAAGACAGTTGTCGATGACTAGTTGGTTACTCGTTTCCCATTTAACAACTTAAGCCTTGCACAAAGTAAATCACCTCACACACTGGACATCTACAATGGATTCACCAAAGTCTTCTGAGAATGAGTAAATGTCCAAACTGAAAATGAAAGCAAAGTCAGATTTTTCAAGAGTCAGTTGAGATTTCTGTTGGCCTGGCAATCGAGCACAGATTTCTCCCTCAGGGGTTTGCATACTTCTCGAAATTACATGTTCAAAACATCCTGCATTGGCCGGGAATCGAACCCGGGCCTCCCGCGTGGCAGGCGAGAATTCTACCACTATACTAACGAGGAGCTGGTGTGGTGGACGTTTGAAAAAACGTGGAGCATTGGTACTAACTATACGTTTGCAGTGTTGGGCTTTAACACTTCTAACAAAAACATCTGTATAGACTGAATGGTTAGAGCTAGAAACTACTGTGACCCCTCTATGGAAAGCTGAGACTCCCACGAAAACGTACATGTAATCGATTTCGCTCTATACCACTCACAGGCCACACACTCGTAGTTAGAAGGTGACGTGTTTGTGGGATGTCCCAGGACATTGTCACAAATGCCAAACTCAAGACAGTTGTCGATGACTAGTTGGTTACTCGTTTCCCATTTAACAACTTAAGCCTTGCACAAAGTAAATCACCTCACACACTGGACATCTACAATGGATTCACCAAAGTCTTCTGAGAATGAGTAAATGTCCAAACTGAAAATGAAAGCAAAGTCAGATTTTTCAAGAGTCAGTTGAGATTTCTGTTGGCCTGGCAATCGAGCACAGATTTCTCCCTCAGGGGTTTGCATACTTCTCGAAATTACATGTTCAAAACATCCTGCATTGGCCGGGAATCGAACCCGGGCCTCCCGCGTGGCAGGCGAGAATTCTACCACTATACTAACGAGGAGCTGGTGTGGTGGACGTTTGAAAAAACGTGGAGCATTGGTACTAACTATACTTTTGCAGTGTTGGGCTTTAACACTTCTAACAAAAACATCTGTATAGACTGAATGGTTAGAGCTAGAAACTACTGTGACCCCTCTATGGAAAGCTGAGACTCCCACGAAAACGTACATGTAATCGATTTCGCTCTATACCACTCACAGGCCACACACTCGTAGTTAGAAGGTGACGTGTTTGTGGGATGTCCCAGGACATTGTCACAAATGCCAAACTCAAGACAGTTGTCGATGACTAGTTGGTTACTCGTTTCCCATTTAACAACTTAAGCCTTGCACAAAGTAAATCACCTCACACACTGGACATCTACAATGGATTCACCAAAGTCTTCTGAGAATGAGTAAATGTCCAAACTGAAAATGAAAGCAAAGTCAGATTTTTCAAGAGTCAGTTGAGATTTCTGTTGGCCTGGCAATCGAGCACAGATTTCTCCCTCAGGGGTTTGCATACTTCTCGAAATTACATGTTCAAAACATCCTGCATTGGCCGGGAATCGAACCCGGGCCTCCCGCGTGGCAGGCGAGAATTCTACCACTGAACAACCAATGCCTTGGAATACTGAGATAATGCTGGAAAATCGTATCATAAAGCTTTATCTCCAAGCATATTTTTCACATAGTGGGCTCAGCTACATTGTTCACCCTAAAAAAAAAGCAGTCCTTTCTCCCCGTCGGGGAATTGAACCCCGGTCTCCCGCGTGACAGGCGGGGATACTCACCACTATACTAACGAGGAGCTGGTGTGGTGGACGTTTGAAAAAACGTGGAGCATTGGTACTAACTATACGTTTGCAGTGTTGGGCTTTAACACTTCTAACAAAAACATCTGTATAGACTGAATGGTTAGAGCTAGAAACTACTGTGACCCCTCTATGGAAAGCTGAGACTCCCACGAAAACGTACATGTAATCGATTTCGCTCTATACCACTCACAGGCCACACACTCGTAGTTAGAAGGTGACGTGTTTGTGGGATGTCCCAGGACATTGTCACAAATGCCAAACTCAAGACAGTTGTCGATGACTAGTTGGTTACTCGTTTCCCATTTAACAACTTAAGCCTTGCACAAAGTAAATCACCTCACACACTGGACATCTACAATGGATTCACCAAAGTCTTCTGAGAATGAGTAAATGTCCAAACTGAAAATGAAAGCAAAGTCAGATTTTTCAAGAGTCAGTTGAGATTTCTGTTGGCCTGGCAATCGAGCACAGATTTCTCCCTCAGGGGTTTGCATACTTCTCGAAATTACATGTTCTAAACATCCTGCATTGGCCGGGAATCGAACCCGGGCCTCCCGCGTGGCAGGCGAGAATTCTACCACTGAACAACCAATGCCTTGGAATACTGAGATAATGCTGGAAAATCGTATCATAAAGCTTTATCTCCAAGCATATTTTTCGCATAGTGGGCTCAGCTACATTGTTCACCCTAAAAAAAAAACAGTCCTTTCTCCCCGTCGGGGAATTGAACCCCGGTCTCCCGCGTGACAGGCGGGGATACTCACCACTATACTAACGAGGAGCTGGTGTGGTGGACGTTTGAAAAAACGTGGAGCATTGGTACTAACTATACGTTTGCAGTGTTGGGCTTTAACACTTCTAACAAAAACATCTGTATAGACTGAATGGTTAGAGCTAGAAACTACTGTGACCCCTCTATGGAAAGCTGAGACTCCCACGAAAACGTACATGTAATCGATTTCGCTCTATACCACTCACAGGCCACACACTCGTAGTTAGAAGGTGACGTGTTTGTGGGATGTCCCAGGACATTGTCACAAATGCCAAACTCAAGACAGTTGTCGATGACTAGTTGGTTACTCGTTTCCCATTTAACAACTTAAGCCTTGCACAAAGTAAATCACCTCACACACTGGACATCTACAATGGATTCACCAAAGTCTTCTGAGAATGAGTAAATGTCCAAACTGAAAATGAAAGCAAAGTCAGATTTTTCAAGAGTCAGTTGAGATTTCTGTTGGCCTGGCAATCGAGCACAGATTTCTCCCTCAGGGGTTTGCATACTTCTCGAAATTACATGTTCTAAACATCCTGCATTGGCCGGGAATCGAACCCGGGCCTCCCGCGTGGCAGGCGAGAATTCTACCACTGAACAACCAATGCCTTGGAATACTGAGATAATGCTGGAAAATCGTATCATAAAGCTTTATCTCCAAGCATATTTTTCGCATAGTGGGCTCAGCTACATTGTTCACCCTAAAAAAAAAACAGTCCTTTCTCCCCGTCGGGGAATTGAACCCCGGTCTCCCGCGTGACAGGCGGGGATACTCACCACTATACTAACGAGGAGCTGGTGTGGTGGACTTTTGAAAAAACGTGGAGCATTGGTACTAACTATACGTTTGCAGTGTTGGGCTTTAACACTTCTAACAAAAACATCTGTATAGACTGAATGGTTAGAGCTAGAAACTACTGTGACCCCTCTATGGAAAGCTGAGACTCCCACGAAAACGTACATGTAATCGATTTCGCTCTATACCACTCACAGGCCACACACTCGTAGTTAGAAGGTGACGTGTTTGTGGGATGTCCCAGGACATTGTCACAAATGCCAAACTCAAGACAGTTGTCGTTACTCGTTTCCCATTTAACAACTTAAGCCTTGCACAAAGTAAATCACCTCACACACTGGACATCTACAATGGATTCACCAAAGTCTTCTGAGAATGAGTAAATGTCCAAACTGAAAATGAAAGCAAAGTCAGATTTTTCAAGAGTCAGTTGAGATTTCTGTTGGCCTGGCAATCGAGCACAGATTTCTCCCTCAGGGGTTTGCATACTTCTCGAAATTACATGTTCAAAACATCCTGCATTGGCCGGGAATCGAACCCGGGCCTCCCGCGTGGCAGGCGAGAATTCTACCACTATACTAACGAGGAGCTGGTGTGGTGGACGTTTGAAAAAACGTGGAGCATTGGTACTAACTATACTTTTGCAGTGTTGGGCTTTAACACTTCTAACAAAAACATCTGTATAGACTGAATGGTTAGAGCTAGAAACTACTGTGACCCCTCTATGGAAAGCTGAGACTCCCACGAAAACGTACATGTAATCGATTTCGCTCTATACCACTCACAGGCCACACACTCGTAGTTAGAAGGTGACGTGTTTGTGGGATGTCCCAGGACATTGTCACAAATGCCAAACTCAAGACAGTTGTCGATGACTAGTTGGTTACTCGTTTCCCATTTAACAACTTAAGCCTTGCACAAAGTAAATCACCTCACACACTGGACATCTACAATGGATTCACCAAAGTCTTCTGAGAATGAGTAAATGTCCAAACTGAAAATGAAAGCAAAGTCAGATTTTTCAAGAGTCAGTTGAGATTTCTGTTGGCCTGGCAATCGAGCACAGATTTCTCCCTCAGGGGTTTGCATACTTCTCGAAATTACATGTTCAAAACATCCTGCATTGGCCGGGAATCGAACCCGGGCCTCCCGCGTGGCAGGCGAGAATTCTACCACTGAACAACCAATGCCTTGGAATACTGAGATAATGCTGGAAAATCGTATCATAAAGCTTTATCTCCAAGCATATTTTTCACATAGTGGGCTCAGCTACATTGTTCACCCTAAAAAAAAAGCAGTCCTTTCTCCCCGTCGGGGAATTGAACCCCGGTCTCCCGCGTGACAGGCGGGGATACTCACCACTATACTAACGAGGAGCTGGTGTGGTGGACGTTTGAAAAAACGTGGAGCATTGGTACTAACTATACGTTTGCAGTGTTGGGCTTTAACACTTCTAACAAAAACATCTGTATAGACTGAATGGTTAGAGCTAGAAACTACTGTGACCCCTCTATGGAAAGCTGAGACTCCCACGAAAACGTACATGTAATCGATTTCGCTCTATACCACTCACAGGCCACACACTCGTAGTTAGAAGGTGACGTGTTTGTGGGATGTCCCAGGACATTGTCACAAATGCCAAACTCAAGACAGTTGTCGATGACTAGTTGGTTACTCGTTTCCCATTTAACAACTTAAGCCTTGCACAAAGTAAATCACCTCACACACTGGACATCTACAATGGATTCACCAAAGTCTTCTGAGAATGAGTAAATGTCCAAACTGAAAATGAAAGCAAAGTCAGATTTTTCAAGAGTCAGTTGAGATTTCTGTTGGCCTGGCAATCGAGCACAGATTTCTCCCTCAGGGGTTTGCATACTTCTCGAAATTACATGTTCTAAACATCCTGCATTGGCCGGGAATCGAACCCGGGCCTCCCGCGTGGCAGGCGAGAATTCTACCACTGAACAACCAATGCCTTGGAATACTGAGATAATGCTGGAAAATCGTATCATAAAGCTTTATCTCCAAGCATATTTTTCGCATAGTGGGCTCAGCTACATTGTTCACCCTAAAAAAAAAACAGTCCTTTCTCCCCGTCGGGGAATTGAACCCCGGTCTCCCGCGTGACAGGCGGGGATACTCACCACTATACTAACGAGGAGCTGGTGTGGTGGACGTTTGAAAAAACGTGGAGCATTGGTACTAACTATACGTTTGCAGTGTTGGGCTTTAACACTTCTAACAAAAACATCTGTATAGACTGAATGGTTAGAGCTAGAAACTACTGTGACCCCTCTATGGAAAGCTGAGACTCCCACGAAAACGTACATGTAATCGATTTCGCTCTATACCACTCACAGGCCACACACTCGTAGTTAGAAGGTGACGTGTTTGTGGGATGTCCCAGGACATTGTCACAAATGCCAAACTCAAGACAGTTGTCGATGACTAGTTGGTTACTCGTTTCCCATTTAACAACTTAAGCCTTGCACAAAGTAAATCACCTCACACACTGGACATCTACAATGGATTCACCAAAGTCTTCTGAGAATGAGTAAATGTCCAAACTGAAAATGAAAGCAAAGTCAGATTTTTCAAGAGTCAGTTGAGATTTCTGTTGGCCTGGCAATCGAGCACAGATTTCTCCCTCAGGGGTTTGCATACTTCTCGAAATTACATGTTCTAAACATCCTGCATTGGCCGGGAATCGAACCCGGGCCTCCCGCGTGGCAGGCGAGAATTCTACCACTGAACAACCAATGCCTTGGAATACTGAGATAATGCTGGAAAATCGTATCATAAAGCTTTATCTCCAAGCATATTTTTCGCATAGTGGGCTCAGCTACATTGTTCACCCTAAAAAAAAAACAGTCCTTTCTCCCCGTCGGGGAATTGAACCCCGGTCTCCCGCGTGACAGGCGGGGATACTCACCACTATACTAACGAGGAGCTGGTGTGGTGGACTTTTGAAAAAACGTGGAGCATTGGTACTAACTATACGTTTGCAGTGTTGGGCTTTAACACTTCTAACAAAAACATCTGTATAGACTGAATGGTTAGAGCTAGAAACTACTGTGACCCCTCTATGGAAAGCTGAGACTCCCACGAAAACGTACATGTAATCGATTTCGCTCTATACCACTCACAGGCCACACACTCGTAGTTAGAAGGTGACGTGTTTGTGGGATGTCCCAGGACATTGTCACAAATGCCAAACTCAAGACAGTTGTCGTTACTCGTTTCCCATTTAACAACTTAAGCCTTGCACAAAGTAAATCACCTCACACACTGGACATCTACAATGGATTCACCAAAGTCTTCTGAGAATGAGTAAATGTCCAAACTGAAAATGAAAGCAAAGTCAGATTTTTCAAGAGTCAGTTGAGATTTCTGTTGGCCTGGCAATCGAGCACAGATTTCTCCCTCAGGGGTTTGCATACTTCTCGAAATTACATGTTCAAAACATCCTGCATTGGCCGGGAATCGAACCCGGGCCTCCCGCGTGGCAGGCGAGAATTCTACCACTGAACAACCAATGCCTTGGAATACCGAGATAATGCTGGAAAATCGTATCATAAAGCTTTATCTCCAAGCATATTTTTCGCATAGTGGGCTCAGCTACATTGTTCACCCTAAAAAAAAAGCAGTCCTTTCTCCCCGTCGGGGAATTGAACCCCGGTCTCCCGCGTGACAGGCGGGGATACTCACCACTATACTAACGAGGAGCTGGTGTGGTGGACGTTTGAAAAAACGTGGAGCATTGGTACTAACTATACGTTTGCAGTGTTGGGCTTTAACACTTCTAACAAAAACATCTGTATAGACTGAATGGTTAGAGCTAGAAACTACTGTGACCCCTCTATGGGAAGCTGAGACTCTCACGAAAACGTACATGTAATCGATTTCGCTCTATACCACTCACAGGCCACACACTCGTAGTTAGAAGGTGACGTGTTTGTGGGATGTCCCAGGACATTGTCACAAATGCCAAACTCAAGACAGTTGTCGATGACTAGTTGGTTACTCGTTTCCCATTTAACAACTTAAGCCTTGCACAAAGTAAATCACCTCACACACTGGACATCTACAATGGATTCACCAAAGTCTTCTGAGAATGAGTAAATGTCCAAACTGAAAATGAAAGCAAAGTCAGATTTTTCAAGAGTCAGTTGAGATTTCTGTTGGCCTGGCAATCGAGCACAGATTTCTCCCTCAGGGGTTTGCATACTTCTCGAAATTACATGTTCTAAACATCCTGCATTGGCCGGGAATCGAACCCGGGCCTCCCGCGTGGCAGGCGAGAATTCTACCACTGAACAACCAATGCCTTGGAATACTGAGATAATGCTGGAAAATCGTATCATAAAGCTTTATCTCCAAGCATATTTTTCGCATAGTGGGCTCAGCTACATTGTTCACCCTAAAAAAAACCCAGTCCTTTCTCCCCGTCGGGGAATTGAACCCCGGTCTCCCGCGTGACAGGCGGGGATACTCACCACTATACTAACGAGGAGCTGGTGTGGTGGACGTTTGAAAAAACGTGGAGCATTGGTACTAACTATACGTTTGCAGTGTTGGGCTTTAACACTTCTAACAAAAACATCTGTATAGACTGAATGGTTAGAGCTAGAAACTACTGTGACCCCTCTATGGAAAGCTGAGACTCCCACGAAAACGTACATGTAATCGATTTCGCTCTATACCACTCACAGGCCACACACTCGTAGTTAGAAGGTGACGTGTTTGTGGGATGTCCCAGGACATTGTCACAAATGCCAAACTCAAGACAGTTGTCGTTACTCGTTTCCCATTTAACAACTTAAGCCTTGCACAAAGTAAATCACCTCACACACTGGACATCTACAATGGATTCACCAAAGTCTTCTGAGAATGAGTAAATGTCCAAACTGAAAATGAAAGCAAAGTCAGATTTTTCAAGAGTCAGTTGAGATTTCTGTTGGCCTGGCAATCGAGCACAGATTTCTCCCTCAGGGGTTTGCATACTTCTCGAAATTACATGTTCTAAACATCCTGCATTGGCCGGGAATCGAACCCGGGCCTCCCGCGTGGCAGGCGAGAATTCTACCACTGAACAACCAATGCCTTGGAATACTGAGATAATGCTGGAAAATCGTATCATAAAGCTTTATCTCCAAGCATATTTTTCGCATAGTGGGCTCAGCTACATTGTTCACCCTAAAAAAAACCCAGTCCTTTCTCCCCGTCGGGGAATTGAACCCCGGTCTCCCGCGTGACAGGCGGGGATACTCACCACTATACTAACGAGGAGCTGGTGTGGTGGACGTTTGAAAAAACGTGGAGCATTGGTACTAACTATACGTTTGCAGTGTTGGGCTTTAACACTTCTAACAAAAACATCTGTATAGACTGAATGGTTAGAGCTAGAAACTACTGTGACCCCTCTATGGAAAGCTGAGACTCCCACGAAAACGTACATGTAATCGATTTCGCTCTATACCACTCACAGGCCACACACTCGTAGTTAGAAGGTGACGTGTTTGTGGGATGTCCCAGGACATTGTCACAAATGCCAAACTCAAGACAGTTGTCGTTACTCGTTTCCCATTTAACAACTTAAGCCTTGCACAAAGTAAATCACCTCACACACTGGACATCTACAATGGATTCACCAAAGTCTTCTGAGAATGAGTAAATGTCCAAACTGAAAATGAAAGCAAAGTCAGATTTTTCAAGAGTCAGTTGAGATTTCTGTTGGCCTGGCAATCGAGCACAGATTTCTCCCTCAGGGGTTTGCATACTTCTCGAAATTACATGTTCAAAACATCCTGCATTGGCCGGGAATCGAACCCGGGCCTCCCGCGTGGCAGGCGAGAATTCTACCACTGAGCAACCAATGCCTTGGAATACTGAGATAATGCTGGAAAATCGTATCATAAAGCTTTATCTCCATGCATATTTTTCACATAGTGGGCTCAGCTACATTGTTCACCCTAAAAAAAAAGCAGTCCTTTCTCCCCGTCGGGGAATTGAACCCCGGTCTCCCGCGTGACAGGCGGGGATACTCACCACTATACTAACGAGGAGCTGGTGTGGTGGACGTTTGAAAAAACGTGGAGCATTGGTACTAACTATACGTTTGCAGTGTTGGGCTTTAACACTTCTAACAAAAACATCTGTATAGACTGAATGGTTAGAGCTAGAAACTACTGTGACCCCTCTATGGAAAGCTGAGACTCTCACGAAAACGTACATGTAATCGATTTCGCTCTATACCACTCACAGGCCACACACTCGTAGTTAGAAGGTGACGTGTTTGTGGGATGTCCCAGGACATTGTCACAAATGCCAAACTCAAGACAGTTGTCGTTACTCGTTTCCCATTTAACAACTTAAGCCTTGCACAAAGTAAACCACCTCACACACTGGACATCTACAATGGATTCACCAAAGTCTTCTGAGAATGAGTAAATGTCCAAACTGAAAATGAAAGCAAAGTCAGATTTTTCAAGAGTCAGTTGAGATTTCTGTTGGCCTGGCAATCGAGCACAGATTTCTCCCTCAGGGGTTTGCATACTTCTCGAAATTACATGTTCAAAACATCCTGCATTGGCCGGGAATCGAACCCGGGCCTCCCGCGTGGCAGGCGAGAATTCTACCACTGAACAACCAATGCCTTGGAATACTGAGATAATGCTGGAAAATCGTATCATAAAGCTTTATCTCCAAGCATATTTTTCGCATAGTGGGCTCAGCTACATTGTTCACCCTAAAAAAAAAGCAGTCCTTTCTCCCCGTCGGGGAATTGAACCCCGGTCTCCCGCGTGACAGGCGGGGATACTCACCACTATACTAACGAGGAGCTGGTGTGGTGGACGTTTGAAAAAACGTGGAGCATTGGTACTAACTATACGTTTGCAGTGTTGGGCTTTAACACTTCTAACAAAAACATCTGTATAGACTGAATGGTTAGAGCTAGAAACTACTGTGACCCCTCTATGGAAAGCTGAGACTCCCACGAAAACGTACATGTAATCGATTTCGCTCTATACCACTCACAGGCCACACACTCGTAGTTAGAAGGTGACGTGTTTGTGGGATGTCCCAGGACATTGTCACAAATGCCAAACTCAAGACAGTTGTCGTTACTCGTTTCCCATTTAACAACTTAAGCCTTGCACAAAGTAAATCACCTCACACACTGGACATCTACAATGGATTCACCAAAGTCTTCTGAGAATGAGTAAATGTCCAAACTGAAAATGAAAGCAAAGTCAGATTTTTCAAGAGTCAGTTGAGATTTCTGTTGGCCTGGCAATCGAGCACAGATTTCTCCCTCAGGGGTTTGCATACTTCTCGAAATTACATGTTCAAAACATCCTGCATTGGCCGGGAATCGAACCCGGGCCTCCCGCGTGGCAGGCGAGAATTCTACCACTGAGCAACCAATGCCTTGGAATACTGAGATAATGCTGGAAAATCGTATCATAAAGCTTTATCTCCATGCATATTTTTCACATAGTGGGCTCAGCTACATTGTTCACCCTAAAAAAAAAGCAGTCCTTTCTCCCCGTCGGGGAATTGAACCCCGGTCTCCCGCGTGACAGGCGGGGATACTCACCACTATACTAACGAGGAGCTGGTGTGGTGGACGTTTGAAAAAACGTGGAGCATTGGTACTAACTATACGTTTGCAGTGTTGGGCTTTAACACTTCTAACAAAAACATCTGTATAGACTGAATGGTTAGAGCTAGAAACTACTGTGACCCCTCTATGGAAAGCTGAGACTCTCACGAAAACGTACATGTAATCGATTTCGCTCTATACCACTCACAGGCCACACACTCGTAGTTAGAAGGTGACGTGTTTGTGGGATGTCCCAGGACATTGTCACAAATGCCAAACTCAAGACAGTTGTCGTTACTCGTTTCCCATTTAACAACTTAAGCCTTGCACAAAGTAAACCACCTCACACACTGGACATCTACAATGGATTCACCAAAGTCTTCTGAGAATGAGTAAATGTCCAAACTGAAAATGAAAGCAAAGTCAGATTTTTCAAGAGTCAGTTGAGATTTCTGTTGGCCTGGCAATCGAGCACAGATTTCTCCCTCAGGGGTTTGCATACTTCTCGAAATTACATGTTCAAAACATCCTGCATTGGCCGGGAATCGAACCCGGGCCTCCCGCGTGGCAGGCGAGAATTCTACCACTGAACAACCAATGCCTTGGAATACTGAGATAATGCTGGAAAATCGTATCATAAAGCTTTATCTCCAAGCATATTTTTCACATAGTGGGCTCAGCTACATTGTTCACCCTAAAAAAAAAGCAGTCCTTTCTCCCCGTCGGGGAATTGAACCCCGGTCTCCCGCGTGACAGGCGGGGATACTCACCACTATACTAACGAGGAGCTGGTGTGGTGGACGTTTGAAAAAACGTGGAGCATTGGTACTAACTATACGTTTGCAGTGTTGGGCTTTAACACTTCTAACAAAAACATCTGTATAGACTGAATGGTTAGAGCTAGAAACTACTGTGACCCCTCTATGGAAAGCTGAGACTCTCACGAAAACGTACATGTAATCGATTTCGCTCTATACCACTCACAGGCCACACACTCGTAGTTAGAAGGTGACGTGTTTGTGGGATGTCCCAGGACATTGTCACAAATGCCAAACTCAAGACAGTTGTCGATGACTAGTTGGTTACTCGTTTCCCATTTAACAACTTAAGCCTTGCACAAAGTAAATCACCTCACACACTGGACATCTACAATGGATTCACCAAAGTCTTCTGAGAATGAGTAAATGTCCAAACTGAAAATGAAAGCAAAGTCAGATTTTTCAAGAGTCAGTTGAGATTTCTGTTGGCCTGGCAATCGAGCACAGATTTCTCCCTCAGGGGTTTGCATACTTCTCGAAATTACATGTTCAAAACATCCTGCATTGGCCGGGAATCGAACCCGGGCCTCCCGCGTGGCAGGCGAGAATTCTACCACTGAACAACCAATGCCTTGGAATACTGAGATAATGCTGGAAAATCGTATCATAAAGCTTTATCTCCAAGCATATTTTTCGCATCGTGGGCTCAGCTACATTGTTCACCCTAAAAAAAAAGCAGTCCTTTCTCCCCGTCGGGGAATTGAATCCCGGTCTCCCGCGTGACAGGCGGGGATACTCACCACTATACTAACGAGGAGCTGGTGTGGTGGACGTTTGAAAAAACGTGGAGCATTGGTACTAACTATACGTTTGCAGTGTTGGGCTTTAACACTTCTAACAAAAACATCTGTATAGACTGAATGGTTAGAGCTAGAAACTACTGTGACCCCTCTATGGAAAGCTGAGACTCTCACGAAAACGTACATGTAATCGATTTCGCTCTATACCACTCACAGGCCACACACTCGTAGTTAGAAGGTGACGTGTTTGTGGGATGTCCCAGGACATTGTCACAAATGCCAAACTCAAGACAGTTGTCGATGACTAGTTGGTTACTCGTTTCCCATTTAACAACTTAAGCCTTGCACAAAGTAAATCACCTCACACACTGGACATCTACAATGGATTCACCAAAGTCTTCTGAGAATGAGTAAATGTCCAAACTGAAAATGAAAGCAAAGTCAGATTTTTCAAGAGTCAGTTGAGATTTCTGTTGGCCTGGCAATCGAGCACAGATTTCTCCCTCAGGGGTTTGCATACTTCTCGAAATTACATGTTCAAAACATCCTGCATTGGCCGGGAATCGAACCCGGGCCTCCCGCGTGGCAGGCGAGAATTCTACCACTGAACAACCAATGCCTTGGAATACTGAGATAATGCTGGAAAATCGTATCATAAAGCTTTATCTCCAAGCATATTTTTCACATAGTGGGCTCAGCTACATTGTTCACCCTAAAAAAAAAGCAGTCCTTTCTCCCCGTCGGGGAATTGAACCCCGGTCTCCCGCGTGACAGGCGGGGATACTCACCACTATACTAACGAGGAGCTGGTGTGGTGGACGTTTGAAAAAACGTGGAGCATTGGTACTAACTATACGTTTGCAGTGTTGGGCTTTAACACTTCTAACAAAAACATCTGTATAGACTGAATGGTTAGAGCTAGAAACTACTGTGACCCCTCTATGGAAAGCTGAGACTCTCACGAAAACGTACATGTAATCGATTTCGCTCTATACCACTCACAGGCCACACACTCGTAGTTAGAAGGTAACGCGTTTGTGGGATGTCCCAGGACATTGTCACAAATGCCAAACTCAAGACAGTTGTCGATGGCTAGTTGGTTACTCGTTTCCCATTTAACAACTTAAGCCTTGCACAAAGTAAATCACCTCACACACTGGACATCTACAATGGATTCACCAAAGTCTTCTGAGAATGAGTAAATGTCCAAACTGAAAATGAAAGCAAAGTCAGATTTTTCAAGAGTCAGTTGAGATTTCTGTTGGCCTGGCAATCGAGCACAGATTTCTCCCTCAGGGGTTCGCGTGACAGGCGGGGATACTCACCACTATACTAACGAGGAGCTGGTGTGGTGGACGTTTGAAAAAACGTGGAGCATTGGTACTAACTATACGTTTGCAGTGTTGGGCTTTAACACTTCTAACAAAAACATCTGTATAGACTGAATGGTTAGAGCTAGAAACTACTGTGACCCCTCTATGGAAAGCTGAGACTCTCACGAAAACGTACATGTAATCGATTTCGCTCTATACCACTCACAGGCCACACACTCGTAGTTAGAAGGTGACGTGTTTGTGGGATGTCCCAGGACATTGTCACAAATGCCAAACTCAAGACAGTTGTCGATGACTAGTTGGTTACTCGTTTCCCATTTAACAACTTAAGCCTTGCACAAAGTAAATCACCTCACACACTGGACATCTACAATGGATTCACCAAAGTCTTCTGAGAATGAGTAAATGTCCAAACTGAAAATGAAAGCAAAGTCAGATTTTTCAAGAGTCAGTTGAGATTTCTGTTGGCCTGGCAATCGAGCACAGATTTCTCCCTCAGGGGTTTGCATACTTCTCGAAATTACATGTTCAAAACATCCTGCATTGGCCGGGAATCGAACCCGGGCCTCCCGCGTGGCAGGCGAGAATTCTACCACTGAACAACCAATGCCTTGGAATACTGAGATAATGCTGGAAAATCGTATCATAAAGCTTTATCTCCAAGCATATTTTTCGCATCGTGGGCTCAGCTACATTGTTCACCCTAAAAAAAAAGCAGTCCTTTCTCCCCGTCGGGGAATTGAATCCCGGTCTCCCGCGTGACAGGCGGGGATACTCACCACTATACTAACGAGGAGCTGGTGTGGTGGACGTTTGAAAAAACGTGGAGCATTGGTACTAACTATACGTTTGCAGTGTTGGGCTTTAACACTTCTAACAAAAACATCTGTATAGACTGAATGGTTAGAGCTAGAAACTACTGTGACCCCTCTATGGAAAGCTGAGACTCTCACGAAAACGTACATGTAATCGATTTCGCTCTATACCACTCACAGGCCACACACTCGTAGTTAGAAGGTGACGTGTTTGTGGGATGTCCCAGGACATTGTCACAAATGCCAAACTCAAGACAGTTGTCGATGACTAGTTGGTTACTCGTTTCCCATTTAACAACTTAAGCCTTGCACAAAGTAAATCACCTCACACACTGGACATCTACAATGGATTCACCAAAGTCTTCTGAGAATGAGTAAATGTCCAAACTGAAAATGAAAGCAAAGTCAGATTTTTCAAGAGTCAGTTGAGATTTCTGTTGGCCTGGCAATCGAGCACAGATTTCTCCCTCAGGGGTTTGCATACTTCTCGAAATTACATGTTCAAAACATCCTGCATTGGCCGGGAATCGAACCCGGGCCTCCCGCGTGGCAGGCGAGAATTCTACCACTGAACAACCAATGCCTTGGAATACTGAGATAATGCTGGAAAATCGTATCATAAAGCTTTATCTCCAAGCATATTTTTCACATAGTGGGCTCAGCTACATTGTTCACCCTAAAAAAAAAGCAGTCCTTTCTCCCCGTCGGGGAATTGAACCCCGGTCTCCCGCGTGACAGGCGGGGATACTCACCACTATACTAACGAGGAGCTGGTGTGGTGGACGTTTGAAAAAACGTGGAGCATTGGTACTAACTATACGTTTGCAGTGTTGGGCTTTAACACTTCTAACAAAAACATCTGTATAGACTGAATGGTTAGAGCTAGAAACTACTGTGACCCCTCTATGGAAAGCTGAGACTCTCACGAAAACGTACATGTAATCGATTTCGCTCTATACCACTCACAGGCCACACACTCGTAGTTAGAAGGTAACGCGTTTGTGGGATGTCCCAGGACATTGTCACAAATGCCAAACTCAAGACAGTTGTCGATGGCTAGTTGGTTACTCGTTTCCCATTTAACAACTTAAGCCTTGCACAAAGTAAATCACCTCACACACTGGACATCTACAATGGATTCACCAAAGTCTTCTGAGAATGAGTAAATGTCCAAACTGAAAATGAAAGCAAAGTCAGATTTTTCAAGAGTCAGTTGAGATTTCTGTTGGCCTGGCAATCGAGCACAGATTTCTCCCTCAGGGGTTCGCGTGACAGGCGGGGATACTCACCACTATACTAACGAGGAGCTGGTGTGGTGGACGTTTGAAAAAACGTGGAGCATTGGTACTAACTATACGTTTGCAGTGTTGGGCTTTAACACTTCTAACAAAAACATCTGTATAGACTGAATGGTTAGAGCTAGAAACTACTGTGACCCCTCTATGGAAAGCTGAGACTCTCACGAAAACGTACATGTAATCGATTTCGCTCTATACCACTCACAGGCCACACACTCGTAGTTAGAAGGTGACGTGTTTGTGGGATGTCCCAGGACATTGTCACAAATGCCAAACTCAAGACAGTTGTCGATGACTAGTTGGTTACTCGTTTCCCATTTAACAACTTAAGCCTTGCACAAAGTAAATCACCTCACACACTGGACATCTACAATGGATTCACCAAAGTCTTCTGAGAATGAGTAAATGTCCAAACTGAAAATGAAAGCAAAGTCAGATTTTTCAAGAGTCAGTTGAGATTTCTGTTGGCCTGGCAATCGAGCACAGATTTCTCCCTCAGGGGTTTGCATACTTCTCGAAATTACATGTTCAAAACATCCTGCATTGGCCGGGAATCGAACCCGGGCCTCCCGCGTGGCAGGCGAGAATTCTACCACTGAACAACCAATGCCTTGGAATACTGAGATAATGCTGGAAAATCGTATCATAAAGCTTTATCTCCAAGCATATTTTTCACATAGTGGGCTCAGCTACATTGTTCACCCTAAAAAAGAAGCAGTCCTTTCTCCCCGTCGGGGAATTGAACCCCGGTCTCCCGCGTGACAGGCGGGGATACTCACCACTATACTAACGAGGAGCTGGTGTGGTGGACGTTTGAAAAAACGTGGAGCATTGGTACTAACTATACGTTTGCAGTGTTGGGCTTTAACACTTCTAACAAAAACATCTGTATAGACTGAATGGTTAGAGCTAGAAACTACTGTGACCCCTCTATGGAAAGCTGAGACTCTCACGAAAACGTACATGTAATCGATTTCGCTCTATACCACTCACAGGCCACACACTCGTAGTTAGAAGGTGACGTGTTTGTGGGATGTCCCAGGACATTGTCACAAATGCCAAACTCAAGACAGTTGTCGATGACTAGTTGGTTACTCGTTTCCCATTTAACAACTTAAGCCTTGCACAAAGTAAATCACCTCACACACTGGACATCTACAATGGATTCACCAAAGTCTTCTGAGAATGAGTAAATGTCCAAACTGAAAATGAAAGCAAAGTCAGATTTTTCAAGAGTCAGTTGAGATTTCTGTTGGCCTGGCAATCGAGCACAGATTTCTCCCTCAGGGGTTTGCATACTTCTCGAAATTACATGTTCAAAACATCCTGCATTGGCCGGGAATCGAACCCGGGCCTCCCGCGTGGCAGGCGAGAATTCTACCACTGAACAACCAATGCCTTGGAATACTGAGATAATGCTGGAAAATCGTATCATAAAGCTTTATCTCCAAGCATATTTTTCACATAGTGGGCTCAGCTACATTGTTCACCCTAAAAAAGAAGCAGTCCTTTCTCCCCGTCGGGGAATTGAACCCCGGTCTCCCGCGTGACAGGCGGGGATACTCACCACTATACTAACGAGGAGCTGGTGTGGTGGACGTTTGAAAAAACGTGGAGCATTGGTACTAACTATACGTTTGCAGTGTTGGGCTTTAACACTTCTAACAAAAACATCTGTATAGACTGAATGGTTAGAGCTAGAAACTACTGTGACCCCTCTATGGAAAGCTGAGACTCTCACGAAAACGTACATGTAATCGATTTCGCTCTATACCACTCACAGGCCACACACTCGTAGTTAGAAGGTGACGTGTTTGTGGGATGTCCCAGGACATTGTCACAAATGCCAAACTCAAGACAGTTGTCGATGACTAGTTGGTTACTCGTTTCCCATTTAACAACTTAAGCCTTGCACAAAGTAAATCACCTCACACACTGGACATCTACAATGGATTCACCAAAGTCTTCTGAGAATGAGTAAATGTCCAAACTGAAAATGAAAGCAAAGTCAGATTTTTCAAGAGTCAGTTGAGATTTCTGTTGGCCTGGCAATCGAGCACAGATTTCTCCCTCAGGGGTTCGCGTGACAGGCGGGGATACTCACCACTATACTAACGAGGAGCTGGTGTGGTGGACGTTTGAAAAAACGTGGAGCATTGGTACTAACTATACGTTTGCAGTGTTGGGCTTTAACACTTCTAACAAAAACATCTGTATAGACTGAATGGTTAGAGCTAGAAACTACTGTGACCCCTCTATGGAAAGCTGAGACTCTCACGAAAACGTACATGTAATCGATTTCGCTCTATACCACTCACAGGCCACACACTCGTAGTTAGAAGGTGACGTGTTTGTGGGATGTCCCAGGACATTGTCACAAATGCCAAACTCAAGACAGTTGTCGATGACTAGTTGGTTACTCGTTTCCCATTTAACAACTTAAGCCTTGCACAAAGTAAATCACCTCACACACTGGACATCTACAATGGATTCACCAAAGTCTTCTGAGAATGAGTAAATGTCCAAACTGAAAATGAAAGCAAAGTCAGATTTTTCAAGAGTCAGTTGAGATTTCTGTTGGCCTGGCAATCGAGCACAGATTTCTCCCTCAGGGGTTTGCATACTTCTCGAAATTACATGTTCAAAACATCCTGCATTGGCCGGGAATCGAACCCGGGCCTCCCGCGTGGCAGGCGAGAATTCTACCACTGAACAACCAATGCCTTGGAATACTGAGATAATGCTGGAAAATCGTATCATAAAGCTTTATCTCCAAGCATATTTTTCACATAGTGGGCTCAGCTACATTGTTCACCCTAAAAAAGAAGCAGTCCTTTCTCCCCGTCGGGGAATTGAACCCCGGTCTCCCGCGTGACAGGCGGGGATACTCACCACTATACTAACGAGGAGCTGGTGTGGTGGACGTTTGAAAAAACGTGGAGCATTGGTACTAACTATACGTTTGCAGTGTTGGGCTTTAACACTTCTAACAAAAACATCTGTATAGACTGAATGGTTAGAGCTAGAAACTACTGTGACCCCTCTATGGAAAGCTGAGACTCTCACGAAAACGTACATGTAATCGATTTCGCTCTATACCACTCACAGGCCACACACTCGTAGTTAGAAGGTGACGTGTTTGTGGGATGTCCCAGGACATTGTCACAAATGCCAAACTCAAGACAGTTGTCGATGACTAGTTGGTTACTCGTTTCCCATTTAACAACTTAAGCCTTGCACAAAGTAAATCACCTCACACACTGGACATCTACAATGGATTCACCAAAGTCTTCTGAGAATGAGTAAATGTCCAAACTGAAAATGAAAGCAAAGTCAGATTTTTCAAGAGTCAGTTGAGATTTCTGTTGGCCTGGCAATCGAGCACAGATTTCTCCCTCAGGGGTTTGCATACTTCTCGAAATTACATGTTCAAAACATCCTGCATTGGCCGGGAATCGAACCCGGGCCTCCCGCGTGGCAGGCGAGAATTCTACCACTGAACAACCAATGCCTTGGAATACTGAGATAATGCTGGAAAATCGTATCATAAAGCTTTATCTCCAAGCATATTTTTCACATAGTGGGCTCAGCTACATTGTTCACCCTAAAAAAGAAGCAGTCCTTTCTCCCCGTCGGGGAATTGAACCCCGGTCTCCCGCGTGACAGGCGGGGATACTCACCACTATACTAACGAGGAGCTGGTGTGGTGGACGTTTGAAAAAACGTGGAGCATTGGTACTAACTATACGTTTGCAGTGTTGGGCTTTAACACTTCTAACAAAAACATCTGTATAGACTGAATGGTTAGAGCTAGAAACTACTGTGACCCCTCTATGGAAAGCTGAGACTCTCACGAAAACGTACATGTAATCGATTTCGCTCTATACCACTCACAGGCCACACACTCGTAGTTAGAAGGTGACGTGTTTGTGGGATGTCCCAGGACATTGTCACAAATGCCAAACTCAAGACAGTTGTCGATGACTAGTTGGTTACTCGTTTCCCATTTAACAACTTAAGCCTTGCACAAAGTAAATCACCTCACACACTGGACATCTACAATGGATTCACCAAAGTCTTCTGAGAATGAGTAAATGTCCAAACTGAAAATGAAAGCAAAGTCAGATTTTTCAAGAGTCAGTTGAGATTTCTGTTGGCCTGGCAATCGAGCACAGATTTCTCCCTCAGGGGTTCGCGTGACAGGCGGGGATACTCACCACTATACTAACGAGGAGCTGGTGTGGTGGACGTTTGAAAAAACGTGGAGCATTGGTACTAACTATACGTTTGCAGTGTTGGGCTTTAACACTTCTAACAAAAACATCTGTATAGACTGAATGGTTAGAGCTAGAAACTACTGTGACCCCTCTATGGAAAGCTGAGACTCTCACGAAAACGTACATGTAATCGATTTCGCTCTATACCACTCACAGGCCACACACTCGTAGTTAGAAGGTGACGTGTTTGTGGGATGTCCCAGGACATTGTCACAAATGCCAAACTCAAGACAGTTGTCGATGACTAGTTGGTTACTCGTTTCCCATTTAACAACTTAAGCCTTGCACAAAGTAAATCACCTCACACACTGGACATCTACAATGGATTCACCAAAGTCTTCTGAGAATGAGTAAATGTCCAAACTGAAAATGAAAGCAAAGTCAGATTTTTCAAGAGTCAGTTGAGATTTCTGTTGGCCTGGCAATCGAGCACAGATTTCTCCCTCAGGGGTTCGCGTGACCGGCGGGGATACTCACCACTATACTAACGAGGAGCTGGTGTGGTGGACGTTTGAAAAAACGTGGAGCATTGGTACTAACTATACGTTTGCAGTGTTGGGCTTTAACACTTCTAACAAAAACATCTGTATAGACTGAATGGTTAGAGCTAGAAACTACTGTGACCCCTCTATGGAAAGCTGAGACTCTCACGAAAACGTACATGTAATCGATTTCGCTCTATACCACTCACAGGCCACACACTCGTAGTTAGAAGGTGACGTGTTTGTGGGATGTCCCAGGACATTGTCACAAATGCCAAACTCAAGACAGTTGTCGATGACTAGTTGGTTACTCGTTTCCCATTTAACAACTTAAGCCTTGCACAAAGTAAATCACCTCACACACTGGACATCTACAATGGATTCACCAAAGTCTTCTGAGAATGAGTAAATGTCCAAACTGAAAATGAAAGCAAAGTCAGATTTTTCAAGAGTCAGTTGAGATTTCTGTTGGCCTGGCAATCGAGCACAGATTTCTCCCTCAGGGGTTTGCATACTTCTCGAAATTACATGTTCAAAACATCCTGCATTGGCCGGGAATCGAACCCGGGCCTCCCGCGTGGCAGGCGAGAATTCTACCACTGAACAACCAATGCCTTGGAATACTGAGATAATGCTGGAAAATCGTATCATAAAGCTTTATCTCCAAGCATATTTTTCACATAGTGGGCTCAGCTACATTGTTCACCCTAAAAAAGAAGCAGTCCTTTCTCCCCGTCGGGGAATTGAACCCCGGTCTCCCGCGTGACAGGCGGGGATACTCACCACTATACTAACGAGGAGCTGGTGTGGTGGACGTTTGAAAAAACGTGGAGCATTGGTACTAACTATACGTTTGCAGTGTTGGGCTTTAACACTTCTAACAAAAACATCTGTATAGACTGAATGGTTAGAGCTAGAAACTACTGTGACCCCTCTATGGAAAGCTGAGACTCTCACGAAAACGTACATGTAATCGATTTCGCTCTATACCACTCACAGGCCACACACTCGTAGTTAGAAGGTGACGTGTTTGTGGGATGTCCCAGGACATTGTCACAAATGCCAAACTCAAGACAGTTGTCGATGACTAGTTGGTTACTCGTTTCCCATTTAACAACTTAAGCCTTGCACAAAGTAAATCACCTCACACACTGGACATCTACAATGGATTCACCAAAGTCTTCTGAGAATGAGTAAATGTCCAAACTGAAAATGAAAGCAAAGTCAGATTTTTCAAGAGTCAGTTGAGATTTCTGTTGGCCTGGCAATCGAGCACAGATTTCTCCCTCAGGGGTTCGCGTGACAGGCGGGGATACTCACCACTATACTAACGAGGAGCTGGTGTGGTGGACGTTTGAAAAAACGTGGAGCATTGGTACTAACTATACGTTTGCAGTGTTGGGCTTTAACACTTCTAACAAAAACATCTGTATAGACTGAATGGTTAGAGCTAGAAACTACTGTGACCCCTCTATGGAAAGCTGAGACTCTCACGAAAACGTACATGTAATCGATTTCGCTCTATACCACTCACAGGCCACACACTCGTAGTTAGAAGGTGACGTGTTTGTGGGATGTCCCAGGACATTGTCACAAATGCCAAACTCAAGACAGTTGTCGATGACTAGTTGGTTACTCGTTTCCCATTTAACAACTTAAGCCTTGCACAAAGTAAATCACCTCACACACTGGACATCTACAATGGATTCACCAAAGTCTTCTGAGAATGAGTAAATGTCCAAACTGAAAATGAAAGCAAAGTCAGATTTTTCAAGAGTCAGTTGAGATTTCTGTTGGCCTGGCAATCGAGCACAGATTTCTCCCTCAGGGGTTCGCGTGACAGGCGGGGATACTCACCACTATACTAACGAGGAGCTGGTGTGGTGGACGTTTGAAAAAACGTGGAGCATTGGTACTAACTATACGTTTGCAGTGTTGGGCTTTAACACTTCTAACAAAAACATCTGTATAGACTGAATGGTTAGAGCTAGAAACTACTGTGACCCCTCTATGGAAAGCTGAGACTCTCACGAAAACGTACATGTAATCGATTTCGCTCTATACCACTCACAGGCCACACACTCGTAGTTAGAAGGTGACGTGTTTGTGGGATGTCCCAGGACATTGTCACAAATGCCAAACTCAAGACAGTTGTCGATGACTAGTTGGTTACTCGTTTCCCATTTAACAACTTAAGCCTTGCACAAAGTAAATCACCTCACACACTGGACATCTACAATGGATTCACCAAAGTCTTCTGAGAATGAGTAAATGTCCAAACTGAAAATGAAAGCAAAGTCAGATTTTTCAAGAGTCAGTTGAGATTTCTGTTGGCCTGGCAATCGAGCACAGATTTCTCCCTCAGGGGTTTGCATACTTCTCGAAATTACATGTTCAAAACATCCTGCATTGGCCGGGAATCGAACCCGGGCCTCCCGCGTGGCAGGCGAGAATTCTACCACTGAACAACCAATGCCTTGGAATACTGAGATAATGCTGGAAAATCGTATCATAAAGCTTTATCTCCAAGCATATTTTTCACATAGTGGGCTCAGCTACATTGTTCACCCTAAAAAAGAAGCAGTCCTTTCTCCCCGTCGGGGAATTGAACCCCGGTCTCCCGCGTGACAGGCGGGGATACTCACCACTATACTAACGAGGAGCTGGTGTGGTGGACGTTTGAAAAAACGTGGAGCATTGGTACTAACTATACGTTTGCAGTGTTGGGCTTTAACACTTCTAACAAAAACATCTGTATAGACTGAATGGTTAGAGCTAGAAACTACTGTGACCCCTCTATGGAAAGCTGAGACTCTCACGAAAACGTACATGTAATCGATTTCGCTCTATACCACTCACAGGCCACACACTCGTAGTTAGAAGGTGACGTGTTTGTGGGATGTCCCAGGACATTGTCACAAATGCCAAACTCAAGACAGTTGTCGATGACTAGTTGGTTACTCGTTTCCCATTTAACAACTTAAGCCTTGCACAAAGTAAATCACCTCACACACTGGACATCTACAATGGATTCACCAAAGTCTTCTGAGAATGAGTAAATGTCCAAACTGAAAATGAAAGCAAAGTCAGATTTTTCAAGAGTCAGTTGAGATTTCTGTTGGCCTGGCAATCGAGCACAGATTTCTCCCTCAGGGGTTCGCGTGACAGGCGGGGATACTCACCACTATACTAACGAGGAGCTGGTGTGGTGGACGTTTGAAAAAACGTGGAGCATTGGTACTAACTATACGTTTGCAGTGTTGGGCTTTAACACTTCTAACAAAAACATCTGTATAGACTGAATGGTTAGAGCTAGAAACTACTGTGACCCCTCTATGGAAAGCTGAGACTCTCACGAAAACGTACATGTAATCGATTTCGCTCTATACCACTCACAGGCCACACACTCGTAGTTAGAAGGTGACGTGTTTGTGGGATGTCCCAGGACATTGTCACAAATGCCAAACTCAAGACAGTTGTCGATGACTAGTTGGTTACTCGTTTCCCATTTAACAACTTAAGCCTTGCACAAAGTAAATCACCTCACACACTGGACATCTACAATGGATTCACCAAAGTCTTCTGAGAATGAGTAAATGTCCAAACTGAAAATGAAAGCAAAGTCAGATTTTTCAAGAGTCAGTTGAGATTTCTGTTGGCCTGGCAATCGAGCACAGATTTCTCCCTCAGGGGTTCGCGTGACAGGCGGGGATACTCACCACTATACTAACGAGGAGCTGGTGTGGTGGACGTTTGAAAAAACGTGGAGCATTGGTACTAACTATACGTTTGCAGTGTTGGGCTTTAACACTTCTAACAAAAACATCTGTATAGACTGAATGGTTAGAGCTAGAAACTACTGTGACCCCTCTATGGAAAGCTGAGACTCTCACGAAAACGTACATGTAATCGATTTCGCTCTATACCACTCACAGGCCACACACTCGTAGTTAGAAGGTGACGTGTTTGTGGGATGTCCCAGGACATTGTCACAAATGCCAAACTCAAGACAGTTGTCGATGACTAGTTGGTTACTCGTTTCCCATTTAACAACTTAAGCCTTGCACAAAGTAAATCACCTCACACACTGGACATCTACAATGGATTCACCAAAGTCTTCTGAGAATGAGTAAATGTCCAAACTGAAAATGAAAGCAAAGTCAGATTTTTCAAGAGTCAGTTGAGATTTCTGTTGGCCTGGCAATCGAGCACAGATTTCTCCCTCAGGGGTTTGCATACTTCTCGAAATTACATGTTCAAAACAACCTGCATTGGCCGGGAATCGAACCCGGGCCTCCCGCGTGGCAGGCGAGAATTCTACCACTGAACAACCAATGCCTTGGAATACTGAAATAATGCTCGAAAATCGTATCATAAAGCTTTATCTCCAAGCATATTTTTCGCATAGTGGGCTCAGCTACATTGTTCACCCTAAAAAAAAAGCAGTCCTTTCTCCCCGTCGGGGAATTGAACCCCGGTCTCCCGCGTGACAGGCGGGGATACTCACCACTATACTAACAAGGAGCTGGTGTGGTGGACGTTTGAAAAAACGTGGAGCATTGGTACTAACTATACGTTTGCAGTGTTGGGCTTTAACACTTCTAACAAAAACATCTGTATAGACTGAATGGTTAGAGCTAGAAACTACTGTGACCCCTCTATGGAAAGCTGAGACTCTCACGAAAACGTACATGTAATCGATTTCGCTCTATACCACTCACAGGCCACACACTCGTAGTTAGAAGGTGACGTGTTTGTGGGATGTCCCAGGACATTGTCACAAATGCCAAACTCAAGACAGTTGTCGATGACTAGTTGGTTACTCGTTTCCCATTTAACAACTTAAGCCTTGCACAAAGTAAATCACCTCACACACTGGACATCTACAATGGATTCACCAAAGTCTTCTGAGAATGAGTAAATGTCCAAACTGAAAATGAAAGCAAAGTCAGATTTTTCAAGAGTCAGTTGAGATTTCTGTTGGCCTGGCAATCGAGCACAGATTTCTCCCTCAGGGGTTTGCATACTTCTCGAAATTACATGTTCAAAACAACCTGCATTGGCCGGGAATCGAACCCGGGCCTCCCGCGTGGCAGGCGAGAATTCTACCACTGAACAACCAATGCCTTGGAATACTGAGATAATGCTGGAAAATCGTATCATAAAGCTTTATCTCCAAGCATATTTTTCGCATAGTGGGCTCAGCTACATTGTTCACCCTAAAAAAAAAGCAGTCCTTTCTCCCCGTCGGGGAATTGAACCCCGGTCTCCCGCGTGACAGGCGGGGATACTCACCACTATACTAACGAGGAGCTGGTGTGGTGGACGTTTGAAAAAACGTGGAGCATTGGTACTAACTATACGTTTGCAGTGTTGGGCTTTAACACTTCTAACAAAAACATCTGTATAGACTGAATGGTTAGAGCTAGAAACTACTGTGACCCCTCTATGGAAAGCTGAGACTCTCACGAAAACGTACATGTAATCGATTTCGCTCTATACCACTCACAGGCCACACACTCGTAGTTAGAAGGTGACGTGTTTGTGGGATGTCCCAGGACATTGTCACAAATGCCAAACTCAAGACAGTTGTCGATGACTAGTTGGTTACTCGTTTCCCATTTAACAACTTAAGCCTTGCACAAAGTAAATCACCTCACACACTGGACATCTACAATGGATTCACCAAAGTCTTCTGAGAATGAGTAAATGTCCAAACTGAAAATGAAAGCAAAGTCAGATTTTTCAAGAGTCAGTTGAGATTTCTGTTGGCCTGGCAATCGAGCACAGATTTCTCCCTCAGGGGTTTGCATACTTCTCGAAATTACATGTTCAAAACAACCTGCATTGGCCGGGAATCGAACCCGGGCCTCCCGCGTGGCAGGCGAGAATTCTACCACTGAACAACCAATGCCTTGGAATACTGAGATAATGCTGGAAAATCGTATCATAAAGCTTTATCTCCAAGCATATTTTTCGCATAGTGGGCTCAGCTACATTGTTCACCCTAAAAAAAAAGCAGTCCTTTCTCCCCGTCGGGGAATTGAACCCCGGTCTCCCGCGTGACAGGCGGGGATACTCACCACTATACTAACGAGGAGCTGGTGTGGTGGACGTTTGAAAAAACGTGGAGCATTGGTACTAACTATACGTTTGCAGTGTTGGGCTTTAACACTTCTAACAAAAACATCTGTATAGACTGAATGGTTAGAGCTAGAAACTACTGTGACCCCTCTATGGAAAGCTGAGACTCTCACGAAAACGTACATGTAATCGATTTCGCTCTATACCTCTCACAGGCCACACACTCGTAGTTAGAAGGTGACGCGTTTGTGGGATGTCCCAGGACATTGTCACAAATGCCAAACTCAAGACAGTTGTCGATGACTAGTTGGTTACTCGTTTCCCATTTAACAACTTAAGCCTTGCACAAAGTAAATCACCTCACACACTGGACATCTACAATGGATTCACCAAAGTCTTCTGAGAATGAGTAAATGTCCAAACTGAAAATGAAAGCAAAGTCAGATTTTTCAAGAGTCAGTTGAGATTTCTGTTGGCCTGGCAATCGAGCACAGATTTCTCCCTCAGGGGTTCGCGTGACAGGCGGGGATACTCACCACTATACTAACGAGGAGCTGGTGTGGTGGACGTTTGAAAAAACGTGGAGCATTGGTACTAACTATACGTTTGCAGTGTTGGGCTTTAACACTTCTAACAAAAACATCTGTATAGACTGAATGGTTAGAGCTAGAAACTACTGTGACCCCTCTATGGAAAGCTGAGACTCCCACGAAAACGTACATGTAATCGATTTCGCTCTATACCACTCACAGGCCACACACTCGTAGTTAGAAGGTGACGTGTTTGTGGGATGTCCCAGGACATTGTCACAAATGCCAAACTCAAGACAGTTGTCGTTACTCGTTTCCCATTTAACAACTTAAGCCTTGCACAAAGTAAATCACCTCACACACTGGACATCTACAATGGATTCACCAAAGTCTTCTGAGAATGAGTAAATGTCCAAACTGAAAATGAAAGCAAAGTCAGATTTTTCAAGAGTCAGTTGAGATTTCTGTTGGCCTGGCAATCGAGCACAGATTTCTCCCTCAGGGGTTTGCATACTTCTCGAAATTACATGTTCTAAACATCCTGCATTGGCCGGGAATCGAACCCGGGCCTCCCGCGTGGCAGGCGAGAATTCTACCACTGAACAACCAATGCCTTGGAATACTGAGATAATGCTGGAAAATCGTATCATAAAGCTTTATCTCCAAGCATATTTTTCGCATAGTGGGCTCAGCTACATTGTTCACCCTAAAAAAAAAGCAGTCCTTTCTCCCCGTCGGGGAATTGAACCCCGGTCTCCCGCGTGACAGGCGGGGATACTCACCACTATACTAACGAGGAGCTGGTGTGGTGGACGTTTGAAAAAACGTGGAGCATTGGTACTAACTATACGTTTGCAGTGTTGGGCTTTAACACTTCTAACAAAAACATCTGTATAGACTGAATGGTTAGAGCTAGAAACTACTGTGACCCCTCTATGGAAAGCTGAGACTCTCACGAAAACGTACATGTAATCGATTTCGCTCTATACCACTCACAGGCCACACACTCGTAGTTAGAAGGTGACGTGTTTGTGGGATGTCCCAGGACATTGTCACAAATGCCAAACTCAAGACAGTTGTCGATGACTAGTTGGTTACTCGTTTCCCATTTAACAACTTAAGCCTTGCACAAAGTAAATCACCTCACACACTGGACATCTACAATGGATTCACCAAAGTCTTCTGAGAATGAGTAAATGTCCAAACTGAAAATGAAAGCAAAGTCAGATTTTTCAAGAGTCAGTTGAGATTTCTGTTGGCCTGGCAATCGAGCACAGATTTCTCCCTCAGGGGTTTGCATACTTCTCGAAATTACATGTTCAAAACAACCTGCATTGGCCGGGAATCGAACCCGGGCCTCCCGCGTGGCAGGCGAGAATTCTACCACTGAACAACCAATGCCTTGGAATACTGAGATAATGCTGGAAAATCGTATCATAAAGCTTTATCTCCAAGCATATTTTTCGCATAGTGGGCTCAGCTACATTGTTCACCCTAAAAAAAAAGCAGTCCTTTCTCCCCGTCGGGGAATTGAACCCCGGTCTCCCGCGTGACAGGCGGGGATACTCACCACTATACTAACGAGGAGCTGGTGTGGTGGACGTTTGAAAAAACGTGGAGCATTGGTACTAACTATACGTTTGCAGTGTTGGGCTTTAACACTTCTAACAAAAACATCTGTATAGACTGAATGGTTAGAGCTAGAAACTACTGTGACCCCTCTATGGAAAGCTGAGACTCTCACGAAAACGTACATGTAATCGATTTCGCTCTATACCTCTCACAGGCCACACACTCGTAGTTAGAAGGTGACGCGTTTGTGGGATGTCCCAGGACATTGTCACAAATGCCAAACTCAAGACAGTTGTCGATGACTAGTTGGTTACTCGTTTCCCATTTAACAACTTAAGCCTTGCACAAAGTAAATCACCTCACACACTGGACATCTACAATGGATTCACCAAAGTCTTCTGAGAATGAGTAAATGTCCAAACTGAAAATGAAAGCAAAGTCAGATTTTTCAAGAGTCAGTTGAGATTTCTGTTGGCCTGGCAATCGAGCACAGATTTCTCCCTCAGGGGTTCGCGTGACAGGCGGGGATACTCACCACTATACTAACGAGGAGCTGGTGTGGTGGACGTTTGAAAAAACGTGGAGCATTGGTACTAACTATACGTTTGCAGTGTTGGGCTTTAACACTTCTAACAAAAACATCTGTATAGACTGAATGGTTAGAGCTAGAAACTACTGTGACCCCTCTATGGAAAGCTGAGACTCTCACGAAAACGTACATGTAATCGATTTCGCTCTATACCACTCACAGGCCACACACTCGTAGTTAGAAGGTGACGCGTTTGTGGGATGTCCCAGGACATTGTCACAAATGCCAAACTCAAGACAGTTGTCGATGGCTAGTTGGTTACTCGTTTCCCATTTAACAACTTAAGCCTTGCACAAAGTAAATCACCTCACACACTGGACATCTACAATGGATTCACCAAAGTCTTCTGAGAATGAGTAAATGTCCAAACTGAAAATGAAAGCAAAGTCAGATTTTTCAAGAGTCAGTTGAGATTTCTGTTGGCCTGGCAATCGAGCACAGATTTCTCCCTCAGGGGTTTGCATACTTCTCGAAATTACATGTTCAAAACATCCTGCATTGGCCGGGAATCGAACCCGGGCCTCCCGCGTGGCAGGCGAGAATTCTACCACTGAACAACCAATGCCTTGGAATACTGAGATAATGCTGGAAAATCGTATCATAAAGCTTTATCTCCAAGCATATTTTTCGCATAGTGGGCTCAGCTACATTGTTCACCCTAAAAAAAAAGCAGTCCTTTCTCCCCGTCGGGGAATTGAACCCCGGTCTCCCGCGTGACAGGCGGGGATACTCACCACTATACTAACAAGGAGCTGGTGTGGTGGACGTTTGAAAAAACGTGGAGCATTGGTACTAACTATACGTTTGCAGTGTTGGGCTTTAACACTTCTAACAAAAACATCTGTATAGACTGCATGGTTAGAGCTAGAAACTACTGTGACCCCTCTATGGAAAGCTGAGACTCTCACGAAAACGTACATGTAATCGATTTCGCTCTATACCACTCACAGGCCACACACTCGTAGTTAGAAGGTGACGTGTTTGTGGGATGTCCCAGGACATTGTCACAAATGCCAAACTCAAGACAGTTGTCGATGACTAGTTGGTTACTCGTTTCCCATTTAACAACTTAAGCCTTGCACAAAGTAAATCACCTCACACACTGGACATCTACAATGGATTCACCAAAGTCTTCTGAGAATGAGTAAATGTCCAAACTGAAAATGAAAGCAAAGTCAGATTTTTCAAGAGTCAGTTGAGATTTCTGTTGGCCTGGCAATCGAGCACAGATTTCTCCCTCAGGGGTTTGCATACTTCTCGAAATTACATGTTCAAAACAACCTGCATTGGCCGGGAATCGAACCCGGGCCTCCCGTGTGGCAGGCGAGAATTCTACCACTGAACAACCAATGCCTTGGAATACTGAGATAATGCTGGAAAATCGTATCATAAAGCTTTATCTCCAAGCATATTTTTCGCATAGTGGGCTCAGCTACATTGTTCACCCTAAAAAAAAAGCAGTCCTTTCTCCCCGTCGGGGAATTGAACCCCGGTCTCCCGCGTGACAGGCGGGGATACTCACCACTATACTAACGAGGAGCTGGTGTGGTGGACGTTTGAAAAAACGTGGAGCATTGGTACTAACTATACGTTTGCAGTGTTGGGCTTTAACACTTCTAACAAAAACATCTGTATAGACTGAATGGTTAGAGCTAGAAACTACTGTGACCCCTCTATGGAAAGCTGAGACTCTCACGAAAACGTACATGTAATCGATTTCGCTCTATACCACTCACAGGCCACACACTCGTAGTTAGAAGGTGACGTGTTTGTGGGATGTCCCAGGACATTGTCACAAATGCCAAACTCAAGACAGTTGTCGTTACTCGTTTCCCATTTAACAACTTAAGCCTTGCACAAAGTAAATCACCTCACACACTGGACATCTACAATGGATTCACCAAAGTCTTCTGAGAATGAGTAAATGTCCAAACTGAAAATGAAAGCAAAGTCAGATTTTTCAAGAGTCAGTTGAGATTTCTGTTGGCCTGGCAATCGAGCACAGATTTCTCCCTCAGGGGTTTGCATACTTCTCGAAATTACATGTTCAAAACATCCTGCATTGGCCGGGAATCGAACCCGGGCCTCCCGCGTGGCAGGCGAGAATTCTACCACTGAACAACCAATGCCTTGGAATACTGAGATAATGCTGGAAAATCGTATCATAAAGCTTTATCTCCAAGCATATTTTTCGCATAGTGGGCTCAGCTACATTGTTCACCCTAAAAAAAAAGCAGTCCTTTCTCCCCGTCGGGGAATTGAACCCCGGTCTCCCGCGTGACAGGCGGGGATACTCACCACTATACTAACGAGGAGCTGGTGTGGTGGACGTTTGAAAAAACGTGGAGCATTGGTACTAACTATACGTTTGCAGTGTTGGGCTTTAACACTTCTAACAAAAACATCTGTATAGACTGAATGGTTAGAGCTAGAAACTACTGTGACCCCTCTATGGAAAGCTGAGACTCTCACGAAAACGTACATGTAATCGATTTCGCTCTATACCTCTCACAGGCCACACACTCGTAGTTAGAAGGTGACGCGTTTGTGGGATGTCCCAGGACATTGTCACAAATGCCAAACTCAAGACAGTTGTCGATGACTAGTTGGTTACTCGTTTCCCATTTAACAACTTAAGCCTTGCACAAAGTAAATCACCTCACACACTGGACATCTACAATGGATTCACCAAAGTCTTCTGAGAATGAGTAAATGTCCAAACTGAAAATGAAAGCAAAGTCAGATTTTTCAAGAGTCAGTTGAGATTTCTGTTGGCCTGGCAATCGAGCACAGATTTCTCCCTCAGGGGTTCGCGTGACAGGCGGGGATACTCACCACTATACTAACGAGGAGCTGGTGTGGTGGACGTTTGAAAAAACGTGGAGCATTGGTACTAACTATACGTTTGCAGTGTTGGGCTTTAACACTTCTAACAAAAACATCTGTATAGACTGAATGGTTAGAGCTAGAAACTACTGTGACCCCTCTATGGAAAGCTGAGACTCTCACGAAAACGTACATGTAATCGATTTCGCTCTATACCACTCACAGGCCACACACTCGTAGTTAGAAGGTGACGCGTTTGTGGGATGTCCCAGGACATTGTCACAAATGCCAAACTCAAGACAGTTGTCGATGGCTAGTTGGTTACTCGTTTCCCATTTAACAACTTAAGCCTTGCACAAAGTAAATCACCTCACACACTGGACATCTACAATGGATTCACCAAAGTCTTCTGAGAATGAGTAAATGTCCAAACTGAAAATGAAAGCAAAGTCAGATTTTTCAAGAGTCAGTTGAGATTTCTGTTGGCCTGGCAATCGAGCACAGATTTCTCCCTCAGGGGTTTGCATACTTCTCGAAATTACATGTTCAAAACATCCTGCATTGGCCGGGAATCGAACCCGGGCCTCCCGCGTGGCAGGCGAGAATTCTACCACTGAACAACCAATGCCTTGGAATACTGAGATAATGCTGGAAAATCGTATCATAAAGCTTTATCTCCAAGCATATTTTTCGCATAGTGGGCTCAGCTACATTGTTCACCCTAAAAAAAAAGCAGTCCTTTCTCCCCGTCGGGGAATTGAACCCCGGTCTCCCGCGTGACAGGCGGGGATACTCACCACTATACTAACGAGGAGCTGGTGTGGTGGACGTTTGAAAAAACGTGGAGCATTGGTACTAACTATACGTTTGCAGTGTTGGGCTTTAACACTTCTAACAAAAACATCTGTATAGACTGAATGGTTAGAGCTAGAAACTACTGTGACCCCTCTATGGAAAGCTGAGACTCTCACGAAAACGTACATGTAATCGATTTCGCTCTATACCTCTCACAGGCCACACACTCGTAGTTAGAAGGTGACGCGTTTGTGGGATGTCCCAGGACATTGTCACAAATGCCAAACTCAAGACAGTTGTCGATGACTAGTTGGTTACTCGTTTCCCATTTAACAACTTAAGCCTTGCACAAAGTAAATCACCTCACACACTGGACATCTACAATGGATTCACCAAAGTCTTCTGAGAATGAGTAAATGTCCAAACTGAAAATGAAAGCAAAGTCAGATTTTTCAAGAGTCAGTTGAGATTTCTGTTGGCCTGGCAATCGAGCACAGATTTCTCCCTCAGGGGTTCGCGTGACAGGCGGGGATACTCACCACTATACTAACGAGGAGCTGGTGTGGTGGACGTTTGAAAAAACGTGGAGCATTGGTACTAACTATACGTTTGCAGTGTTGGGCTTTAACACTTCTAACAAAAACATCTGTATAGACTGAATGGTTAGAGCTAGAAACTACTGTGACCCCTCTATGGAAAGCTGAGACTCTCACGAAAACGTACATGTAATCGATTTCGCTCTATACCACTCACAGGCCACACACTCGTAGTTAGAAGGTGACGCGTTTGTGGGATGTCCCAGGACATTGTCACAAATGCCAAACTCAAGACAGTTGTCGATGGCTAGTTGGTTACTCGTTTCCCATTTAACAACTTAAGCCTTGCACAAAGTAAATCACCTCACACACTGGACATCTACAATGGATTCACCAAAGTCTTCTGAGAATGAGTAAATGTCCAAACTGAAAATGAAAGCAAAGTCAGATTTTTCAAGAGTCAGTTGAGATTTCTGTTGGCCTGGCAATCGAGCACAGATTTCTCCCTCAGGGGTTTGCATACTTCTCGAAATTACATGTTCAAAACATCCTGCATTGGCCGGGAATCGAACCCGGGCCTCCCGCGTGGCAGGCGAGAATTCTACCACTGAACAACCAATGCCTTGGAATACTGAGATAATGCTGGAAAATCGTATCATAAAGCTTTATCTCCAAGCATATTTTTCGCATAGTGGGCTCAGCTACATTGTTCACCCTAAAAAAAAAGCAGTCCTTTCTCCCCGTCGGGGAATTGAACCCCGGTCTCCCGCGTGACAGGCGGGGATACTCACCACTATACTAACGAGGAGCTGGTGTGGTGGACGTTTGAAAAAACGTGGAGCATTGGTACTAACTATACGTTTGCAGTGTTGGGCTTTAACACTTCTAACAAAAACATCTGTATAGACTGAATGGTTAGAGCTAGAAACTACTGTGACCCCTCTATGGAAAGCTGAGACTCTCACGAAAACGTACATGTAATCGATTTCGCTCTATACCTCTCACAGGCCACACACTCGTAGTTAGAAGGTGACGCGTTTGTGGGATGTCCCAGGACATTGTCACAAATGCCAAACTCAAGACAGTTGTCGATGACTAGTTGGTTACTCGTTTCCCATTTAACAACTTAAGCCTTGCACAAAGTAAATCACCTCACACACTGGACATCTACAATGGATTCACCAAAGTCTTCTGAGAATGAGTAAATGTCCAAACTGAAAATGAAAGCAAAGTCAGATTTTTCAAGAGTCAGTTGAGATTTCTGTTGGCCTGGCAATCGAGCACAGATTTCTCCCTCAGGGGTTCGCGTGACAGGCGGGGATACTCACCACTATACTAACGAGGAGCTGGTGTGGTGGACGTTTGAAAAAACGTGGAGCATTGGTACTAACTATACGTTTGCAGTGTTGGGCTTTAACACTTCTAACAAAAACATCTGTATAGACTGAATGGTTAGAGCTAGAAACTACTGTGACCCCTCTATGGAAAGCTGAGACTCTCACGAAAACGTACATGTAATCGATTTCGCTCTATACCACTCACAGGCCACACACTCGTAGTTAGAAGGTGACGCGTTTGTGGGATGTCCCAGGACATTGTCACAAATGCCAAACTCAAGACAGTTGTCGTTACTCGTTTCCCATTTAACAACTTAAGCCTTGCACAAAGTAAATCACCTCACACACTGGACATCTACAATGGATTCACCAAAGTCTTCTGAGAATGAGTAAATGTCCAAACTGAAAATGAAAGCAAAGTCAGATTTTTCAAGAGTCAGTTGAGATTTCTGTTGGCCTGGCAATCGAGCACAGATTTCTCCCTCAGGGGTTTGCATACTTCTCGAAATTACATGTTCTAAACATCCTGCATTGGCCGGGAATCGAACCCGGGCCTCCCGCGTGGCAGGCGAGAATTCTACCACTGAACAACCAATGCCTTGGAATACTGAGATAATGCTGGAAAATCGTATCATAAAGCTTTATCTCCAAGCATATTTTTCGCATAGTGGGCTCAGCTACATTGTTCACCCTAAAAAAAAAGCAGTCCTTTCTCCCCGTCGGGGAATTGAACCCCGGTCTCCCGCGTGACAGGCGGGGATACTCACCACTATACTAACGAGGAGCTGGTGTGGTGGACGTTTGAAAAAACGTGGAGCATTGGTACTAACTATACGTTTGCAGTGTTGGGCTTTAACACTTCTAACAAAAACATCTGTATAGACTGAATGGTTAGAGCTAGAAACTACTGTGACCCCTCTATGGAAAGCTGAGACTCTCACGAAAACGTACATGTAATCGATTTCGCTCTATACCACTCACAGGCCACACACTCGTAGTTAGAAGGTGACGCGTTTGTGGGATGTCCCAGGACATTGTCACAAATGCCAAACTCAAGACAGTTGTCGTTACTCGTTTCCCATTTAACAACTTAAGCCTTGCACAAAGTAAATCACCTCACACACTGGACATCTACAATGGATTCACCAAAGTCTTCTGAGAATGAGTAAATGTCCAAACTGAAAATGAAAGCAAAGTCAGATTTTTCAAGAGTCAGTTGAGATTTCTGTTGGCCTGGCAATCGAGCACAGATTTCTCCCTCAGGGGTTTGCATACTTCTCGAAATTACATGTTCAAAACATCCTGCATTGGCCGGGAATCGAACCCGGGCCTCCCGCGTGGCAGGCGAGAATTCTACCACTGAACAACCAATGCCTTGGAATACTGAGATAATGCTGGAAAATCGTATCATAAAGCTTTATCTCCAAGCATATTTTTCGCATAGTGGGCTCAGCTACATTGTTCACCCTAAAAAAAAAGCAGTCCTTTCTCCCCGTCGGGGAATTGAACCCCGGTCTCCCGCGTGACAGGCGGGGATACTCACCACTATACTAACGAGGAGCTGGTGTGGTGGACGTTTGAAAAAACGTGGAGCATTGGTACTAACTATACGTTTGCAGTGTTGGGCTTTAACACTTCTAACAAAAACATCTGTATAGACTGAATGGTTAGAGCTAGAAACTACTGTGACCCCTCTATGGAAAGCTGAGACTCTCACGAAAACGTACATGTAATCGATTTCGCTCTATACCTCTCACAGGCCACACACTCGTAGTTAGAAGGTGACGCGTTTGTGGGATGTCCCAGGACATTGTCACAAATGCCAAACTCAAGACAGTTGTCGATGACTAGTTGGTTACTCGTTTCCCATTTAACAACTTAAGCCTTGCACAAAGTAAATCACCTCACACACTGGACATCTACAATGGATTCACCAAAGTCTTCTGAGAATGAGTAAATGTCCAAACTGAAAATGAAAGCAAAGTCAGATTTTTCAAGAGTCAGTTGAGATTTCTGTTGGCCTGGCAATCGAGCACAGATTTCTCCCTCAGGGGTTCGCGTGACAGGCGGGGATACTCACCACTATACTAACGAGGAGCTGGTGTGGTGGACGTTTGAAAAAACGTGGAGCATTGGTACTAACTATACGTTTGCAGTGTTGGGCTTTAACACTTCTAACAAAAACATCTGTATAGACTGAATGGTTAGAGCTAGAAACTACTGTGACCCCTCTATGGAAAGCTGAGACTCTCACGAAAACGTACATGTAATCGATTTCGCTCTATACCACTCACAGGCCACACACTCGTAGTTAGAAGGTGACGCGTTTGTGGGATGTCCCAGGACATTGTCACAAATGCCAAACTCAAGACAGTTGTCGATGGCTAGTTGGTTACTCGTTTCCCATTTAACAACTTAAGCCTTGCACAAAGTAAATCACCTCACACACTGGACATCTACAATGGATTCACCAAAGTCTTCTGAGAATGAGTAAATGTCCAAACTGAAAATGAAAGCAAAGTCAGATTTTTCAAGAGTCAGTTGAGATTTCTGTTGGCCTGGCAATCGAGCACAGATTTCTCCCTCAGGGGTTTGCATACTTCTCAAAATTACATGTTCAAAACATCCTGCATTGGCCGGGAATCGAACCCGGGCCTCCCGCGTGGCAGGCGAGAATTCTACCACTGAACAACCAATGCCTTGGAATACTGAGATAATGCTGGAAAATCGTATCATAAAGCTTTATCTCCAAGCATATTTTTCGCATAGTGGGCTCAGCTACATTGTTCACCCTAAAAAAAAAGCAGTCCTTTCTCCCCGTCGGGGAATTGAACCCCGGTCTCCCGCGTGACAGGCGGGGATACTCACCACTATACTAACGAGGAGCTGGTGTGGTGGACGTTTGAAAAAACGTGGAGCATTGGTACTAACTATACGTTTGCAGTGTTGGGCTTTAACACTTCTAACAAAAACATCTGTATAGACTGAATGGTTAGAGCTAGAAACTACTGTGACCCCTCTATGGAAAGCTGAGACTCTCACGAAAACGTACATGTAATCGATTTCGCTCTATACCTCTCACAGGCCACACACTCGTAGTTAGAAGGTGACGCGTTTGTGGGATGTCCCAGGACATTGTCACAAATGCCAAACTCAAGACAGTTGTCGATGACTAGTTGGTTACTCGTTTCCCATTTAACAACTTAAGCCTTGCACAAAGTAAATCACCTCACACACTGGACATCTACAATGGATTCACCAAAGTCTTCTGAGAATGAGTAAATGTCCAAACTGAAAATGAAAGCAAAGTCAGATTTTTCAAGAGTCAGTTGAGATTTCTGTTGGCCTGGCAATCGAGCACAGATTTCTCCCTCAGGGGTTCGCGTGACAGGCGGGGATACTCACCACTATACTAACGAGGAGCTGGTGTGGTGGACGTTTGAAAAAACGTGGAGCATTGGTACTAACTATACGTTTGCAGTGTTGGGCTTTAACACTTCTAACAAAAACATCTGTATAGACTGAATGGTTAGAGCTAGAAACTACTGTGACCCCTCTATGGAAAGCTGAGACTCTCACGAAAACGTACATGTAATCGATTTCGCTCTATACCACTCACAGGCCACACACTCGTAGTTAGAAGGTGACGCGTTTGTGGGATGTCCCAGGACATTGTCACAAATGCCAAACTCAAGACAGTTGTCGTTACTCGTTTCCCATTTAACAACTTAAGCCTTGCACAAAGTAAATCACCTCACACACTGGACATCTACAATGGATTCACCAAAGTCTTCTGAGAATGAGTAAATGTCCAAACTGAAAATGAAAGCAAAGTCAGATTTTTCAAGAGTCAGTTGAGATTTCTGTTGGCCTGGCAATCGAGCACAGATTTCTCCCTCAGGGGTTTGCATACTTCTCGAAATTACATGTTCTAAACATCCTGCATTGGCCGGGAATCGAACCCGGGCCTCCCGCGTGGCAGGCGAGAATTCTACCACTGAACAACCAATGCCTTGGAATACTGAGATAATGCTGGAAAATCGTATCATAAAGCTTTATCTCCAAGCATATTTTTCGCATAGTGGGCTCAGCTACATTGTTCACCCTAAAAAAAAAGCAGTCCTTTCTCCCCGTCGGGGAATTGAACCCCGGTCTCCCGCGTGACAGGCGGGGATACTCACCACTATACTAACGAGGAGCTGGTGTGGTGGACGTTTGAAAAAACGTGGAGCATTGGTACTAACTATACGTTTGCAGTGTTGGGCTTTAACACTTCTAACAAAAACATCTGTATAGACTGAATGGTTAGAGCTAGAAACTACTGTGACCCCTCTATGGAAAGCTGAGACTCTCACGAAAACGTACATGTAATCGATTTCGCTCTATACCACTCACAGGCCACACACTCGTAGTTAGAAGGTGACGCGTTTGTGGGATGTCCCAGGACATTGTCACAAATGCCAAACTCAAGACAGTTGTCGTTACTCGTTTCCCATTTAACAACTTAAGCCTTGCACAAAGTAAATCACCTCACACACTGGACATCTACAATGGATTCACCAAAGTCTTCTGAGAATGAGTAAATGTCCAAACTGAAAATGAAAGCAAAGTCAGATTTTTCAAGAGTCAGTTGAGATTTCTGTTGGCCTGGCAATCGAGCACAGATTTCTCCCTCAGGGGTTTGCATACTTCTCGAAATTACATGTTCAAAACATCCTGCATTGGCCGGGAATCGAACCCGGGCCTCCCGCGTGGCAGGCGAGAATTCTACCACTGAACAACCAATGCCTTGGAATACTGAGATAATGCTGGAAAATCGTATCATAAAGCTTTATCTCCAAGCATATTTTTCGCATAGTGGGCTCAGCTACATTGTTCACCCTAAAAAAAAAGCAGTCCTTTCTCCCCGTCGGGGAATTGAACCCCGGTCTCCCGCGTGACAGGCGGGGATACTCACCACTATACTAACGAGGAGCTGGTGTGGTGGACGTTTGAAAAAACGTGGAGCATTGGTACTAACTATACGTTTGCAGTGTTGGGCTTTAACACTTCTAACAAAAACATCTGTATAGACTGAATGGTTAGAGCTAGAAACTACTGTGACCCCTCTATGGAAAGCTGAGACTCTCACGAAAACGTACATGTAATCGATTTCGCTCTATACCACTCACAGGCCACACACTCGTAGTTAGAAGGTGACGCGTTTGTGGGATGTCCCAGGACATTGTCACAAATGCCAAACTCAAGACAGTTGTCGTTACTCGTTTCCCATTTAACAACTTAAGCCTTGCACAAAGTAAATCACCTCACACACTGGACATCTACAATGGATTCACCAAAGTCTTCTGAGAATGAGTAAATGTCCAAACTGAAAATGAAAGCAAAGTCAGATTTTTCAAGAGTCAGTTGAGATTTCTGTTGGCCTGGCAATCGAGCACAGATTTCTCCCTCAGGGGTTTGCATACTTCTCGAAATTACATGTTCTAAACATCCTGCATTGGCCGGGAATCGAACCCGGGCCTCCCGCGTGGCAGGCGAGAATTCTACCACTGAACAACCAATGCCTTGGAATACTGAGATAATGCTGGAAAATCGTATCATAAAGCTTTATCTCCAAGCATATTTTTCGCATAGTGGGCTCAGCTACATTGTTCACCCTAAAAAAAAAGCAGTCCTTTCTCCCCGTCGGGGAATTGAACCCCGGTCTCCCGCGTGACAGGCGGGGATACTCACCACTATACTAACGAGGAGCTGGTGTGGTGGACGTTTGAAAAAACGTGGAGCATTGGTACTAACTATACGTTTGCAGTGTTGGGCTTTAACACTTCTAACAAAAACATCTGTATAGACTGAATGGTTAGAGCTAGAAACTACTGTGACCCCTCTATGGAAAGCTGAGACTCTCACGAAAACGTACATGTAATCGATTTCGCTCTATACCACTCACAGGCCACACACTCGTAGTTAGAAGGTGACGTGTTTGTGGGATGTCCCAGGACATTGTCACAAATGCCAAACTCAAGACAGTTGTCGTTACTCGTTTCCCATTTAACAACTTAAGCCTTGCACAAAGTAAATCACCTCACACACTGGACATCTACAATGGATTCACCAAAGTCTTCTGAGAATGAGTAAATGTCCAAACTGAAAATGAAAGCAAAGTCAGATTTTTCAAGAGTCAGTTGAGATTTCTGTTGGCCTGGCAATCGAGCACAGATTTCTCCCTCAGGGGTTTGCATACTTCTCGAAATTACATGTTCAAAACATCCTGCATTGGCCGGGAATCGAACCCGGGCCTCCCGCGTGGCAGGCGAGAATTCTACCACTGAACAACCAATGCCTTGGAATACTGAGATAATGCTGGAAAATCGTATCATAAAGCTTTATCTCCAAGCATATTTTTCGCATAGTGGGCTCAGCTACATTGTTCACCCTAAAAAAAAAGCAGTCCTTTCTCCCCGTCGGGGAATTGAACCCCGGTCTCCCGCGTGACAGGCGGGGATACTCACCACTATACTAACGAGGAGCTGGTGTGGTGGACGTTTGAAAAAACGTGGAGCATTGGTACTAACTATACGTTTGCAGTGTTGGGCTTTAACACTTCTAACAAAAACATCTGTATAGACTGAATGGTTAGAGCTAGAAACTACTGTGACCCCTCCATGGAAAGCTGAGACTCTCACGAAAACGTACATGTAATCGATTTCGCTCTATACCACTCACAGGCCACACACTCGTAGTTAGAAGGTGACGCGTTTGTGGGATGTCCCAGGACATTGTCACAAATGCCAAACTCAAGACAGTTGTCGTTACTCGTTTCCCATTTAACAACTTAAGCCTTGCACAAAGTAAATCACCTCACACACTGGACATCTACAATGGATTCACCAAAGTCTTCTGAGAATGAGTAAATGTCCAAACTGAAAATGAAAGCAAAGTCAGATTTTTCAAGAGTCAGTTGAGATTTCTGTTGGCCTGGCAATCGAGCACAGATTTCTCCCTCAGGGGTTTGCATACTTCTCGAAATTACATGTTCTAAACATCCTGCATTGGCCGGGAATCGAACCCGGGCCTCCCGCGTGGCAGGCGAGAATTCTACCACTGAACAACCAATGCCTTGGAATACTGAGATAATGCTGGAAAATCGTATCATAAAGCTTTATCTCCAAGCATATTTTTCGCATAGTGGGCTCAGCTACATTGTTCACCCTAAAAAAAAAGCAGTCCTTTCTCCCCGTCGGGGAATTGAACCCCGGTCTCCCGCGTGACAGGCGGGGATACTCACCACTATACTAACGAGGAGCTGGTGTGGTGGACGTTTGAAAAAACGTGGAGCATTGGTACTAACTATACGTTTGCAGTGTTGGGCTTTAACACTTCTAACAAAAACATCTGTATAGACTGAATGGTTAGAGCTAGAAACTACTGTGACCCCTCTATGGAAAGCTGAGACTCTCACGAAAACGTACATGTAATCGATTTCGCTCTATACCACTCACAGGCCACACACTCGTAGTTAGAAGGTGACGTGTTTGTGGGATGTCCCAGGACATTGTCACAAATGCCAAACTCAAGACAGTTGTCGTTACTCGTTTCCCATTTAACAACTTAAGCCTTGCACAAAGTAAATCACCTCACACACTGGACATCTACAATGGATTCACCAAAGTCTTCTGAGAATGAGTAAATGTCCAAACTGAAAATGAAAGCAAAGTCAGATTTTTCAAGAGTCAGTTGAGATTTCTGTTGGCCTGGCAATCGAGCACAGATTTCTCCCTCAGGGGTTTGCATACTTCTCGAAATTACATGTTCAAAACATCCTGCATTGGCCGGGAATCGAACCCGGGCCTCCCGCGTGGCAGGCGAGAATTCTACCACTGAACAACCAATGCCTTGGAATACTGAGATAATGCTGGAAAATCGTATCATAAAGCTTTATCTCCAAGCATATTTTTCGCATAGTGGGCTCAGCTACATTGTTCACCCTAAAAAAAAAGCAGTCCTTTCTCCCCGTCGGGGAATTGAACCCCGGTCTCCCGCGTGACAGGCGGGGATACTCACCACTATACTAACGAGGAGCTGGTGTGGTGGACGTTTGAAAAAACGTGGAGCATTGGTACTAACTATACGTTTGCAGTGTTGGGCTTTAACACTTCTAACAAAAACATCTGTATAGACTGAATGGTTAGAGCTAGAAACTACTGTGACCCCTCTATGGAAAGCTGAGACTCTCACGAAAACGTACATGTAATCGATTTCGCTCTATACCACTCACAGGCCACACACTCGTAGTTAGAAGGTGACGTGTTTGTGGGATGTCCCAGGACATTGTCACAAATGCCAAACTCAAGACAGTTGTCGTTACTCGTTTCCCATTTAACAACTTAAGCCTTGCACAAAGTAAATCACCTCACACACTGGACATCTACAATGGATTCACCAAAGTCTTCTGAGAATGAGTAAATGTCCAAACTGAAAATGAAAGCAAAGTCAGATTTTTCAAGAGTCAGTTGAGATTTCTGTTGGCCTGGCAATCGAGCACAGATTTCTCCCTCAGGGGTTTGCATACTTCTCGAAATTACATGTTCAAAACATCCTGCATTGGCCGGGAATCGAACCCGGGCCTCCCGCGTGGCAGGCGAGAATTCTACCACTGAACAACCAATGCCTTGGAATACTGAGATAATGCTGGAAAATCGTATCATAAAGCTTTATCTCCAAGCATATTTTTCGCATAGTGGGCTCAGCTACATTGTTCACCCTAAAAAAAAAGCAGTCCTTTCTCCCCGTCGGGGAATTGAACCCCGGTCTCCCGCGTGACAGGCAGGGATACTCACCACTATACTAACGAGGAGCTGGTGTGGTGGACGTTTGAAAAAACGTGGAGCATTGGTACTAACTATACGTTTGCAGTGTTGGGCTTTAACACTTCTAACAAAAACATCTGTATAGACTGAATGGTTAGAGCTAGAAACTACTGTGACCCCTCTATGGAAAGCTGAGACTCTCACGAAAACGTACATGTAATCGATTTCGCTCTATACCACTCACAGGCCACACACTCGTAGTTAGAAGGTGACGTGTTTGTGGGATGTCCCAGGACATTGTCACAAATGCCAAACTCAAGACAGTTGTCGTTACTCGTTTCCCATTTAACAACTTAAGCCTTGCACAAAGTAAATCACCTCACACACTGGACATCTACAATGGATTCACCAAAGTCTTCTGAGAATGAGTAAATGTCCAAACTGAAAATGAAAGCAAAGTCAGATTTTTCAAGAGTCAGTTGAGATTTCTGTTGGCCTGGCAATCGAGCACAGATTTCTCCCTCAGGGGTTTGCATACTTCTCGAAATTACATGTTCAAAACATCCTGAATTGGCCGGGAATCGAACCCGGGCCTCCCGCGTGGCAGGCGAGAATTCTACCACTGAACAACCAATGCCTTGGAATACTGAGATAATGCTGGAAAATCGTATCATAAAGCTTTATCTCCAAGCATATTTTTCGCATAGTGGGCTCAGCTACATTGTTCACCCTAAAAAAAAAGCAGTCCTTTCTCCCCGTCGGGGAATTGAACCCCGGTCTCCCGCGTGACAGGCGGGGATACTCACCACTATACTAACGAGGAGCTGGTGTGGTGGACGTTTGAAAAAACGTGGAGCATTGGTACTAACTATACGTTTGCAGTGTTGGGCTTTAACACTTCTAACAAAAACATCTGTATAGACTGAATGGTTAGAGCTAGAAACTACTGTGACCCCTCTATGGAAAGCTGAGACTCTCACGAAAACGTACATGTAATCGATTTCGCTCTATACCACTCACAGGCCACACACTCGTAGTTAGAAGGTGACGTGTTTGTGGGATGTCCCAGGACATTGTCACAAATGCCAAACTCAAGACAGTTGTCGTTACTCGTTTCCCATTTAACAACTTAAGCCTTGCACAAAGTAAATCACCTCACACACTGGACATCTACAATGGATTCACCAAAGTCTTCTGAGAATGAGTAAATGTCCAAACTGAAAATGAAAGCAAAGTCAGATTTTTCAAGAGTCAGTTGAGATTTCTGTTGGCCTGGCAATCGAGCACAGATTTCTCCCTCAGGGGTTTGCATACTTCTCGAAATTACATGTTCAAAACATCCTGCATTGGCCGGGAATCGAACCCGGGCCTCCCGCGTGGCAGGCGAGAATTCTACGACTGAACAACCAATGCCTTGGAATACTGAGATAATGCTGGAAAATCGTATCATAAAGCTTTATCTCCAAGCATATTTTTCGCATAGTGGGCTCAGCTACATTGTTCACCCTAAAAAAAAAGCAGTCCTTTCTCCCCGTCGGGGAATTGAACCCCGGTCTCCCGCGTGACAGGCAGGGATACTCACCACTATACTAACGAGGAGCTGGTGTGGTGGACGTTTGAAAAAACGTGGAGCATTGGTACTAACTATACGTTTGCAGTGTTGGGCTTTAACACTTCTAACAAAAACATCTGTATAGACTGAATGGTTAGAGCTAGAAACTACTGTGACCCCTCTATGGAAAGCTGAGACTCTCACGAAAACGTACATGTAATCGATTTCGCTCTATACCACTCACAGGCCACACACTCGTAGTTAGAAGGTGACGTGTTTGTGGGATGTCCCAGGACATTGTCACAAATGCCAAACTCAAGACAGTTGTCGTTACTCGTTTCCCATTTAACAACTTAAGCCTTGCACAAAGTAAATCACCTCACACACTGGACATCTACAATGGATTCACCAAAGTCTTCTGAGAATGAGTAAATGTCCAAACTGAAAATGAAAGCAAAGTCAGATTTTTCAAGAGTCAGTTGAGATTTCTGTTGGCCTGGCAATCGAGCACAGATTTCTCCCTCAGGGGTTTGCATACTTCTCGAAATTACATGTTCAAAACATCCTGAATTGGCCGGGAATCGAACCCGGGCCTCCCGCGTGGCAGGCGAGAATTCTACCACTGAACAACCAATGCCTTGGAATACTGAGATAATGCTGGAAAATCGTATCATAAAGCTTTATCTCCAAGCATATTTTTCGCATAGTGGGCTCAGCTACATTGTTCACCCTAAAAAAAAAGCAGTCCTTTCTCCCCGTCGGGGAATTGAACCCCGGTCTCCCGCGTGACAGGCGGGGATACTCACCACTATACTAACGAGGAGCTGGTGTGGTGGACGTTTGAAAAAACGTGGAGCATTGGTACTAACTATACGTTTGCAGTGTTGGGCTTTAACACTTCTAACAAAAACATCTGTATAGACTGAATGGTTAGAGCTAGAAACTACTGTGACCCCTCTATGGAAAGCTGAGACTCTCACGAAAACGTACATGTAATCGATTTCGCTCTATACCACTCACAGGCCACACACTCGTAGTTAGAAGGTGACGTGTTTGTGGGATGTCCCAGGACATTGTCACAAATGCCAAACTCAAGACAGTTGTCGTTACTCGTTTCCCATTTAACAACTTAAGCCTTGCACAAAGTAAATCACCTCACACACTGGACATCTACAATGGATTCACCAAAGTCTTCTGAGAATGAGTAAATGTCCAAACTGAAAATGAAAGCAAAGTCAGATTTTTCAAGAGTCAGTTGAGATTTCTGTTGGCCTGGCAATCGAGCACAGATTTCTCCCTCAGGGGTTTGCATACTTCTCGAAATTACATGTTCAAAACAACCTGCATTGGCCGGGAATCGAACCCGGGCCTCCCGCGTGGCAGGCGAGAATTCTACCACTGAACAACCAATGCCTTGGAATACTGAGATAATGCTGGAAAATCGTATCATAAAGCTTTATCTCCAAGCATATTTTTCGCATAGTGGGCTCAGCTACATTGTTCACCCTAAAAAAAAAGCAGTCCTTTCACCCCGTCGGGGAATTGAACCCCGGTCTCCCGCGTGACAGGCGGGGATACTCACCACTATACTAACGAGGAGCTGGTGTGGTGGACGTTTGAAAAAACGTGGAGCATTAGTACTAACTATACGTTTGCAGTGTTGGGCTTTAACACTTCTAACAAAAACATCTGTATAGACTGAATGGTTAGAGCTAGAAACTACTGTGACCCCTCTATGGAAAGCTGAGACTCTCACGAAAACGTACATGTAATCGATTTCGCTCTATACCACTCACAGGCCACACACTCGTAGTTAGAAGGTGACGCGTTTGTGGGATGTCCCAGGACATTGTCACAAATGCCAAACTCAAGACAGTTGTCGATGACTAGTTGGTTACTCGTTTCCCATTTAACAACTTAAGCCTTGCACAAAGTAAATCACCTCACACACTGGACATCTACAATGGATTCACCAAAGTCTTCTGAGAATGAGTAAATGTCCAAACTGAAAATGAAAGCAAAGTCAGATTTTTCAAGAGTCAGTTGAGATTTCTGTTGGCCTGGCAATCGAGCACAGATTTCTCCCTCAGGGGTTTGCATACTTCTCGAAATTACATGTTCAAAACATCCTGCATTGGCCAGGAGTCGAACCCGGGCCTCCCGCGTGGCAGGCGAGAATTCTACCACTGAACAACCAATGCCTTGGAATACTGAGATAATGCTGGAAAATCGTATCATAAAGCTTTATCTCCAAGCATATTTTTCGCATAGTGGGCTCAGCTACATTGTTCACCCTAAAAAAAAAAGCAGTCCTTTCTCCCCGTCGGGGAATTGAACCCCGGTCTCCCGCGTGACAGGCGGGGATACTCACCACTATACTAACGAGGAGCTGGTGTGGTGGACGTTTGAAAAAACGTGGAGCATTGGTACTAACTATACGTTTGCAGTGTTGGGCTTTAACACTTCTAACAAAAACATCTGTATAGACTGAATGGTTAGAGCTAGAAACTACTGTGACCCCTCTATGGAAAGCTGAGACTCTCACGAAAACGTACATGTAATCGATTTCGCTCTATACCACTCACAGGCCACACACTCGTAGTTAGAAGGTGACGCGTTTGTGGGATGTCCCAGGACATTGTCACAAATGCCAAACTCAAGACAGTTGTCGATGACTAGTTGGTTACTCGTTTCCCATTTAACAACTTAAGCCTTGCACAAAGTAAATCACCTCACACACTGGACATCTACAATGGATTCACCAAAGTCTTCTGAGAATGAGTAAATGTCCAAACTGAAAATGAAAGCAAAGTCAGATTTTTCAAGAGTCAGTTGAGATTTCTGTTGGCCTGGCAATCGAGCACAGATTTCTCCCTCAGGGGTTTGCATACTTCTCGAAATTACATGTTCAAAACATCCTGCATTGGCCAGGAATCGAACCCGGGCCTCCCGCGTGGCAGGCGAGAATTCTACCACTGAACAACCAATGCCTTGGAATACTGAGATAATGCTGGAAATCGTATCATAAAGCTTTATCTCCAAGCATATTTTTCGCATAGTGGGCTCAGCTACATTGTTCACCCTAAAAAAAAAGCAGTCCTTTCACCCCGTCGGGGAATTGAACCCCGGTCTCCCGCGTGACAGGCGGGGATACTCACCACTATACTAACGAGGAGCTGGTGTGGTGGACGTTTGAAAAAACGTGGAGCATTAGTACTAACTATACGTTTGCAGTGTTGGGCTTTAACACTTCTAACAAAAACATCTGTATAGACTGAATGGTTAGAGCTAGAAACTACTGTGACCCCTCTATGGAAAGCTGAGACTCTCACGAAAACGTACATGTAATCGATTTCGCTCTATACCACTCACAGGCCACACACTCGTAGTTAGAAGGTGACGCGTTTGTGGGATGTCCCAGGACATTGTCACAAATGCCAAACTCAAGACAGTTGTCGATGACTAGTTGGTTACTCGTTTCCCATTTAACAACTTAAGCCTTGCACAAAGTAAATCACCTCACACACTGGACATCTACAATGGATTCACCAAAGTCTTCTGAGAATGAGTAAATGTCCAAACTGAAAATGAAAGCAAAGTCAGATTTTTCAAGAGTCAGTTGAGATTTCTGTTGGCCTGGCAATCGAGCACAGATTTCTCCCTCAGGGGTTTGCATACTTCTCGAAATTACATGTTCAAAACATCCTGCATTGGCCAGGAGTCGAACCCGGGCCTCCCGCGTGGCAGGCGAGAATTCTACCACTGAACAACCAATGCCTTGGAATACTGAGATAATGCTGGAAAATCGTATCATAAAGCTTTATCTCCAAGCATATTTTTCGCATAGTGGGCTCAGCTACATTGTTCACCCTAAAAAAAAAAGCAGTCCTTTCTCCCCGTCGGGGAATTGAACCCCGGTCTCCCGCGTGACAGGCGGGGATACTCACCACTATACTAACGAGGAGCTGGTGTGGTGGACGTTTGAAAAAACGTGGAGCATTGGTACTAACTATACGTTTGCAGTGTTGGGCTTTAACACTTCTAACAAAAACATCTGTATAGACTGAATGGTTAGAGCTAGAAACTACTGTGACCCCTCTATGGAAAGCTGAGACTCTCACGAAAACGTACATGTAATCGATTTCGCTCTATACCACTCACAGGCCACACACTCGTAGTTAGAAGGTGACGCGTTTGTGGGATGTCCCAGGACATTGTCACAAATGCCAAACTCAAGACAGTTGTCGATGACTAGTTGGTTACTCGTTTCCCATTTAACAACTTAAGCCTTGCACAAAGTAAATCACCTCACACACTGGACATCTACAATGGATTCACCAAAGTCTTCTGAGAATGAGTAAATGTCCAAACTGAAAATGAAAGCAAAGTCAGATTTTTCAAGAGTCAGTTGAGATTTCTGTTGGCCTGGCAATCGAGCACAGATTTCTCCCTCAGGGGTTTGCATACTTCTCGAAATTACATGTTCAAAACATCCTGCATTGGCCAGGAATCGAACCCGGGCCTCCCGCGTGGCAGGCGAGAATTCTACCACTGAACAACCAATGCCTTGGAATACTGAGATAATGCTGGAAATCGTATCATAAAGCTTTATCTCCAAGCATATTTTTCGCATAGTGGGCTCAGCTACATTGTTCACCCTAAAAAAAAAAGCAGTCCTTTCTCCCCGTCGGGGAATTGAACCCCGGTCTCCCGCGTGACAGGCGGGGATACTCACCACTATACTAACGAGGAGCTGGTGTGGTGGACGTTTGAAAAAACGTGGAGCATTGGTACTAACTATACGTTTGCAGTGTTGGGCTTTAACACTTCTAACAAAAACTTCTGTATAGACTGAATGGTTAGAGCTAGAAACTACTGTGACCCCTCTATGGAAAGCTGAGACTCTCACGAAAACGTACATGTAATCGATTTCGCTCTATACCACTCACAGGCCACACACTCGTAGTTAGAAGGTGACGCGTTTGTGGGATGTCCCAGGACATTGTCACAAATGCCAAACTCAAGACAGTTGTCGATGACTAGTTGGTTACTCGTTTCCCATTTAACAACTTAAGCCTTGCACAAAGTAAATCACCTCACACACTGGACATCTACAATGGATTCACCAAAGTCTTCTGAGAATGAGTAAATGTCCAAACTGAAAATGAAAGCAAAGTCAGATTTTTCAAGAGTCAGTTGAGATTTCTGTTGGCCTGGCAATCGAGCACAGATTTCTCCCTCAGGGGTTTGCATACTTCTCGAAATTACATGTTCAAAACATCCTGCATTGGCCGGGAATCGAACCCGGGCCTCCCGCGTGGCAGGCGAGAATTCTACCACTGAACAACCAATGCCTTGGAATACTGAGATAATGCTGGAAAATCGTATCATAAAGCTTTATCTCCAAGCATATTTTTCGCATAGTGGGCTCAGCTACATTGTTCACCCTAAAAAAAAAGCAGTCCTTTCTACCCGTCGGGGAATTGAACCCCGGTCTCCCGCGTGACAGGCGGGGATACTCACCACTATACTAACGAGGAGCTGGTATGGTGGACGTTTGAAAAAACGTGGAGCATTGGTACTAACTATACGTTTGCAGTGTTGGGCTTTAACACTTCTAACAAAAACATCTGTATAGACTGAATGGTTAGAGCTAGAAACTACTGTGACCCCTCTATGGAAAGCTGAGACTCTCACGAAAACGTACATGTAATCGATTTCGCTCTATACCACTCACAGGCCACACACTCGTAGTTAGAAGGTGACGCGTTTGTGGGATGTCCCAGGACATTGTCACAAATGCCAAACTCAAGACAGTTGTCGATGACTAGTTGGTTACTCGTTTCCCATTTAACAACTTAAGCCTTGCACAAAGTAAATCACCTCACACACTGGACATCTACAATGGATTCACCAAAGTCTTCTGAGAATGAGTAAATGTCCAAACTGAAAATGAAAGCAAAGTCAGATTTTTCAAGAGTCAGTTGAGATTTCTGTTGGCCTGGCAATCGAGCACAGATTTCTCCCTCAGGGGTTTGCATACTTCTCGAAATTACATGTTCAAAACATCCTGCATTGGCCGGGAATCGAACCCGGGCCTCCCGCGTGGCAGGCGAGAATTCTACCACTGAACAACCAATGCCTTGGAATACTGAGATAATGCTGGAAAATCGTATCATAAAGCTTTATCTCCAAGCATATTTTTCGCATAGTGGGCTCAGCTACATTGTTCACCCTAAAAAAAAAGCAGTCCTTTCTACCCGTCGGGGAATTGAACCCCGGTCTCCCGCGTGACAGGCGGGGATACTCACCACTATACTAACGAGGAGCTGGTATGGTGGACGTTTGAAAAAACGTGGAGCATTGGTACTAACTATACGTTTGCAGTGTTGGGCTTTAACACTTCTAACAAAAACATCTGTATAGACTGAATGGTTAGAGCTAGAAACTACTGTGACCCCTCTATGGAAAGCTGAGACTCTCACGAAAACGTACATGTAATCGATTTCGCTCTATACCACTCACAGGCCACACACTCGTAGTTAGAAGGTGACGCGTTTGTGGGATGTCCCAGGACATTGTCACAAATGCCAAACTCAAGACAGTTGTCGATGACTAGTTGGTTACTCGTTTCCCATTTAACAACTTAAGCCTTGCACAAAGTAAATCACCTCACACACTGGACATCTACAATGGATTCACCAAAGTCTTCTGAGAATGAGTAAATGTCCAAACTGAAAATGAAAGCAAAGTCAGATTTTTCAAGAGTCAGTTGAGATTTCTGTTGGCCTGGCAATCGAGCACAGATTTCTCCCTCAGGGGTTTGCATACTTCTCGAAATTACATGTTCAAAACATCCTGCATTGGCCGGGAATCGAACCCGGGCCTCCCGCGTGGCAGGCGAGAATTCTACCACTGAACAACCAATGCCTTGGAATACTGAGATAATGCTGGAAATCGTATCATAAAGCTTTATCTCCAAGCATATTTTTCGCATAGTGGGCTCAGCTACATTGTTCACCCTAAAAAAAAAAGCAGTCCTTTCTCCCCGTCGGGGAATTGAACCCCGGTCTCCCGCGTGACAGGCGGGGATACTCACCACTATACTAACGAGGAGCTGGTGTGGTGGACGTTTGAAAAAACGTGGAGCATTGGTACTAACTATACGTTTGCAGTGTTGGGCTTTAACACTTCTAACAAAAACATCTGTATAGACTGAATGGTTAGAGCTAGAAACTACTGTGACCCCTCTATGGAAAGCTGAGACTCTCACGAAAACGTACATGTAATCGATTTCGCTCTATACCACTCACAGGCCACACACTCGTAGTTAGAAGGTGACGCGTTTGTGGGATGTCCCAGGACATTGTCACAAATGCCAAACTCAAGACAGTTGTCGATGACTAGTTGGTTACTCGTTTCCCATTTAACAACTTAAGCCTTGCACAAAGTAAATCACCTCACACACTGGACATCTACAATGGATTCACCAAAGTCTTCTGAGAATGAGTAAATGTCCAAACTGAAAATGAAAGCAAAGTCAGATTTTTCAAGAGTCAGTTGAGATTTCTGTTGGCCTGGCAATCGAGCACAGATTTCTCCCTCAGGGGTTTGCATACTTCTCGAAATTACATGTTCAAAACAACCTGCATTGGCCGGGAATCAAACCCGGGCCTCCCGCGTGGCAGGCGAGAATTCTACCACTGAACAACCAATGCCTTGGAATACTGAGATAATGCTGGAAAATCGTATCATAAAGCTTTATCTCCAAGCATATTTTTCGCATAGTGGGCTCAGCTACATTGTTCACCCTAAAAAAAAAGCAGTCCTTTCTACCCGTCGGGGAATTGAACCCCGGTCTCCCGCGTGACAGGCGGGGATACTCACCACTATACTAACGAGGAGCTGGTATGGTGGACGTTTGAAAAAACGTGGAGCATTGGTACTAACTATACGTTTGCAGTGTTGGGCTTTAACACTTCTAACAAAAACATCTGTATAGACTGAATGGTTAGAGCTAGAAACTACTGTGACCCCTCTATGGAAAGCTGAGACTCTCACGAAAACGTACATGTAATCGATTTCGCTCTATACCACTCACAGGCCACACACTCGTAGTTAGAAGGTGACGCGTTTGTGGGATGTCCCAGGACATTGTCACAAATGCCAAACTCAAGACAGTTGTCGATGACTAGTTGGTTACTCGTTTCCCATTTAACAACTTAAGCCTTGCACAAAGTAAATCACCTCACACACTGGACATCTACAATGGATTCACCAAAGTCTTCTGAGAATGAGTAAATGTCCAAACTGAAAATGAAAGCAAAGTCAGATTTTTCAAGAGTCAGTTGAGATTTCTGTTGGCCTGGCAATCGAGCACAGATTTCTCCCTCAGGGGTTTGCATACTTCTCGAAATTACATGTTCAAAACATCCTGCATTGGCCGGGAATCGAACCCGGGCCTCCCGCGTGGCAGGCGAGAATTCTACCACTGAACAACCAATGCCTTGGAATACTGAGATAATGCTGGAAATCGTATCATAAAGCTTTATCTCCAAGCATATTTTTCGCATAGTGGGCTCAGCTACATTGTTCACCCTAAAAAAAAAAGCAGTCCTCTCTCCCCGTCGGGGAATTGAACCCCGGTCTCCCGCGTGACAGGCGGGGATACTCACCACTATACTAACGAGGAGCTGGTGTGGTGGACGTTTGAAAAAACGTGGAGCATTGGTACTAACTATACGTTTGCAGTGTTGGGCTTTAACACTTCTAACAAAAACATCTGTATAGACTGAATGGTTAGAGCTAGAAACTACTGTGACCCCTCTATGGAAAGCTGAGACTCTCACGAAAACGTACATGTAATCGATTTCGCTCTATACCACTCACAGGCCACACACTCGTAGTTAGAAGGTGACGCGTTTGTGGGATGTCCCAGGACATTGTCACAAATGCCAAACTCAAGACAGTTGTCGATGACTAGTTGGTTACTCGTTTCCCATTTAACAACTTAAGCCTTGCACAAAGTAAATCACCTCACACACTGGACATCTACAATGGATTCACCAAAGTCTTCTGAGAATGAGTAAATGTCCAAACTGAAAATGAAAGCAAAGTCAGATTTTTCAAGAGTCAGTTGAGATTTCTGTTGGCCTGGCAATCGAGCACAGATTTCTCCCTCAGGGGTTTGCATACTTCTCGAAATTACATGTTCAAAACAACCTGCATTGGCCGGGAATCAAACCCGGGCCTCCCGCGTGGCAGGCGAGAATTCTACCACTGAACAACCAATGCCTTGGAATACTGAGATAATGCTGGAAAATCGTATCATAAAGCTTTATCTCCAAGCATATTTTTCACATAGTGGGCTCAGCTACATTGTTCACCCTAAAAAAAAAGCAGTCCTTTCACCCCGTCGGGGAATTGAACCCCGGTCTCCCGCGTGACAGGCGGGGATACTCACCACTATACTAACGAGGAGCTGGTGTGGTGGACGTTTGAAAAAACGTGGAGCATTGGTACTAACTATACGTTTGCAGTGTTGGGCTTTAACACTTCTAACAAAAACATCTGTATAGACTGAATGGTTAGAGCTAGAAACTACTGTGACCCCTCTATGGAAAGCTGAGACTCTCACGAAAACGTACATGTAATCGATTTCGCTCTATACCACTCACAGGCCACACACTCGTAGTTAGAAGGTGACGCGTTTGTGGGATGTCCCAGGACATTGTCACAAATGCCAAACTCAAGACAGTTGTCGATGACTAGTTGGTTACTCGTTTCCCATTTAACAACTTAAGCCTTGCACAAAGTAAATCACCTCACACACTGGACATCTACAATGGATTCACCAAAGTCTTCTGAGAATGAGTAAATGTCCAAACTGAAAATGAAAGCAAAGTCAGATTTTTCAAGAGTCAGTTGAGATTTCTGTTGGCCTGGCAATCGAGCACAGATTTCTCCCTCAGGGGTTTGCATACTTCTCGAAATTACATGTTCAAAACATCCTGCATTGGCCGGGAATCGAACCCGGGCCTCCCGCGTGGCAGGCGAGAATTCTACCACTGAACAACCAATGCCTTGGAATACTGAGATAATGCTGGAAATCGTATCATAAAGCTTTATCTCCAAGCATATTTTTCGCATAGTGGGCTCAGCTACATTGTTCACCCTAAAAAAAAAAGCAGTCCTTTCTCCCCGTCGGGGAATTGAACCCCGGTCTCCCGCGTGACAGGCGGGGATACTCACCACTATACTAACGAGGAGCTGGTGTGGTGGACGTTTGAAAAAACGTGGAGCATTGGTACTAACTATACGTTTGCAGTGTTGGGCTTTAACACTTCTAACAAAAACATCTGTATAGACTGAATGGTTAGAGCTAGAAACTACTGTGACCCCTCTATGGAAAGCTGAGACTCTCACGAAAACGTACATGTAATCGATTTCGCTCTATACCACTCACAGGCCACACACTCGTAGTTAGAAGGTGACGCGTTTGTGGGATGTCCCAGGACATTGTCACAAATGCCAAACTCAAGACAGTTGTCGATGACTAGTTGGTTACTCGTTTCCCATTTAACAACTTAAGCCTTGCACAAAGTAAATCACCTCACACACTGGACATCTACAATGGATTCACCAAAGTCTTCTGAGAATGAGTAAATGTCCAAACTGAAAATGAAAGCAAAGTCAGATTTTTCAAGAGTCAGTTGAGATTTCTGTTGGCCTGGCAATCGAGCACAGATTTCTCCCTCAGGGGTTTGCATACTTCTCGAAATTACATGTTCAAAACAACCTGCATTGGCCGGGAATCAAACCCGGGCCTCCCGCGTGGCAGGCGAGAATTCTACCACTGAACAACCAATGCCTTGGAATACTGAGATAATGCTGGAAAATCGTATCATAAAGCTTTATCTCCAAGCATATTTTTCACATAGTGGGCTCAGCTACATTGTTCACCCTAAAAAAAAAGCAGTCCTTTCACCCCGTCGGGGAATTGAACCCCGGTCTCCCGCGTGACAGGCGGGGATACTCACCACTATACTAACGAGGAGCTGGTGTGGTGGACGTTTGAAAAAACGTGGAGCATTGGTACTAACTATACGTTTGCAGTGTTGGGCTTTAACACTTCTAACAAAAACATCTGTATAGACTGAATGGTTAGAGCTAGAAACTACTGTGACCCCTCTATGGAAAGCTGAGACTCTCACGAAAACGTACATGTAATCGATTTCGCTCTATACCACTCACAGGCCACACACTCGTAGTTAGAAGGTGACGCGTTTGTGGGATGTCCCAGGACATTGTCACAAATGCCAAACTCAAGACAGTTGTCGATGACTAGTTGGTTACTCGTTTCCCATTTAACAACTTAAGCCTTGCACAAAGTAAATCACCTCACACACTGGACATCTACAATGGATTCACCAAAGTCTTCTGAGAATGAGTAAATGTCCAAACTGAAAATGAAAGCAAAGTCAGATTTTTCAAGAGTCAGTTGAGATTTCTGTTGGCCTGGCAATCGAGCACAGATTTCTCCCTCAGGGGTTTGCATACTTCTCGAAATTACATGTTCAAAACATCCTGCATTGGCCGGGAATCGAACCCGGGCCTCCCGCGTGGCAGGCGAGAATTCTACCACTGAACAACCAATGCCTTGGAATACTGAGATAATGCTGGAAAATCGTATCATAAAGCTTTATCTCCAAGCATATTTTTCGCATAGTGGGCTCAGCTACATTGTTCACCCTAAAAAAAAAGCAGTCCTTTCTACCCGTCGGGGAATTGAACCCCGGTCTCCCGCGTGACAGGCGGGGATACTCACCACTATACTAACGAGGAGCTGGTATGGTGGACGTTTGAAAAAACGTGGAGCATTGGTACTAACTATACGTTTGCAGTGTTGGGCTTTAACACTTCTAACAAAAACATCTGTATAGACTGAATGGTTAGAGCTAGAAACTACTGTGACCCCTCTATGGAAAGCTGAGACTCTCACGAAAACGTACATGTAATCGATTTCGCTCTATACCACTCACAGGCCACACACTCGTAGTTAGAAGGTGACGCGTTTGTGGGATGTCCCAGGACATTGTCACAAATGCCAAACTCAAGACAGTTGTCGATGACTAGTTGGTTACTCGTTTCCCATTTAACAACTTAAGCCTTGCACAAAGTAAATCACCTCACACACTGGACATCTACAATGGATTCACCAAAGTCTTCTGAGAATGAGTAAATGTCCAAACTGAAAATGAAAGCAAAGTCAGATTTTTCAAGAGTCAGTTGAGATTTCTGTTGGCCTGGCAATCGAGCACAGATTTCTCCCTCAGGGGTTTGCATACTTCTCGAAATTACATGTTCAAAACATCCTGCATTGGCCGGGAATCGAACCCGGGCCTCCCGCGTGGCAGGCGAGAATTCTACCACTGAACAACCAATGCCTTGGAATACTGAGATAATGCTGGAAATCGTATCATAAAGCTTTATCTCCAAGCATATTTTTCGCATAGTGGGCTCAGCTACATTGTTCACCCTAAAAAAAAAAGCAGTCCTTTCTCCCCGTCGGGGAATTGAACCCCGGTCTCCCGCGTGACAGGCGGGGATACTCACCACTATACTAACGAGGAGCTGGTGTGGTGGACGTTTGAAAAAACGTGGAGCATTGGTACTAACTATACGTTTGCAGTGTTGGGCTTTAACACTTCTAACAAAAACATCTGTATAGACTGAATGGTTAGAGCTAGAAACTACTGTGACCCCTCTATGGAAAGCTGAGACTCTCACGAAAACGTACATGTAATCGATTTCGCTCTATACCACTCACAGGCCACACACTCGTAGTTAGAAGGTGACGCGTTTGTGGGATGTCCCAGGACATTGTCACAAATGCCAAACTCAAGACAGTTGTCGATGACTAGTTGGTTACTCGTTTCCCATTTAACAACTTAAGCCTTGCACAAAGTAAATCACCTCACACACTGGACATCTACAATGGATTCACCAAAGTCTTCTGAGAATGAGTAAATGTCCAAACTGAAAATGAAAGCAAAGTCAGATTTTTCAAGAGTCAGTTGAGATTTCTGTTGGCCTGGCAATCGAGCACAGATTTCTCCCTCAGGGGTTTGCATACTTCTCGAAATTACATGTTCAAAACAACCTGCATTGGCCGGGAATCAAACCCGGGCCTCCCGCGTGGCAGGCGAGAATTCTACCACTGAACAACCAATGCCTTGGAATACTGAGATAATGCTGGAAAATCGTATCATAAAGCTTTATCTCCAAGCATATTTTTCACATAGTGGGCTCAGCTACATTGTTCACCCTAAAAAAAAAGCAGTCCTTTCACCCCGTCGGGGAATTGAACCCCGGTCTCCCGCGTGACAGGCGGGGATACTCACCACTATACTAACGAGGAGCTGGTGTGGTGGACGTTTGAAAAAACGTGGAGCATTGGTACTAACTATACGTTTGCAGTGTTGGGCTTTAACACTTCTAACAAAAACATCTGTATAGACTGAATGGTTAGAGCTAGAAACTACTGTGACCCCTCTATGGAAAGCTGAGACTCTCACGAAAACGTACATGTAATCGATTCCGCTCTATACCACTCACAGGCCACACACTCGTAGTTAGAAGGTGACGCGTTTGTGGGATGTCCCAGGACATTGTCACAAATGCCAAACTCAAGACAGTTGTCGATGACTAGTTGGTTACTCGTTTCCCATTTAACAACTTAAGCCTTGCACAAAGTAAATCACCTCACACACTGGACATCTACAATGGATTCACCAAAGTCTTCTGAGAATGAGTAAATGTCCAAACTGAAAATGAAAGCAAAGTCAGATTTTTCAAGAGTCAGTTGAGATTTCTGTTGGCCTGGCAATCGAGCACAGATTTCTCCCTCAGGGGTTTGCATACTTCTCGAAATTACATGTTCAAAACAACCTGCATTGGCCGGGAATCGAACCCGGGCCTCCCGCGTGGCAGGCGAGAATTCTACCACTGAACAACCAATGCCTTGGAATACTGAGATAATGCTGGAAATCGTATCATAAAGCTTTATCTCCAAGCATATTTTTCGCATAGTGGGCTCAGCTACATTGTTCACCCTAAAAAAAAAGCAGTCCTTTCACCCCGTCGGGGAATTGAACCCCGGTCTCCCGCGTGACAGGCGGGGATACTCACCACTATACTAACGAGGAGCTGGTGTGGTGGACGTTTGAAAAAACGTGGAGCATTGGTACTAACTATACGTTTGCAGTGTTGGGCTTTAACACTTCTAACAAAAACATCTGTATAGACTGAATGGTTAGAGCTAGAAACTACTGTGACCCCTCTATGGAAAGCTGAGACTCTCACGAAAACGTACATGTAATCGATTACGCTCTATACCACTCACAGGCCACACACTCGTAGTTAGAAGGTGACGCGTTTGTGGGATGTCCCAGGACATTGTCACAAATGCCAAACTCAAGAAAGTTGTCGATGACTAGTTGGTTACTCGTTTCCCATTTAACAACTTAAGCCTTGCACAAAGTAAATCACCTCACACACTGGACATCTACAATGGATTCACCAAAGTCTTCTGAGAATGAGTAAATGTCCAAACTGAAAATGAAAGCAAAGTCAGATTTTTCAAGAGTCAGTTGAGATTTCTGTTGGCCTGGCAATCGAGCACAGATTTCTCCCTCAGGGGTTTGCATACTTCTCGAAATTACATGTTCAAAACATCCTGCATTGGCCGGGAATCGAACCCGGGCCTCCCGCGTGGCAGGCGAGAATTCTACCACTGAACAACCAATGCCTTGGAATACTGAGATAATGCTGGAAAAACGTATCATAAAGCTTTATCTCCAAGCATATTTTTCGCATAGTGGGCTCAGCTACATTGTTCACCCTAAAAAAAAAGCAGTCCTTTCTCCCCGTCGGGGAATTGAACCCCGGTCTCCCGCGTGACAGGCGGGGATACTCACCACTATACTAACGAGGAGCTGGTGTGGTGGACGTTTGAAAAAACGTGGAGCATTGGTACTAACTATACGTTTGCAGTGTTGGGCTTTAACACTTCTAACAAAAACATCTGTATAGACTGAATGGTTAGAGCTAGAAACTACTGTGACCCCTCTATGGAAAGCTGAGACTCTCACGAAAACGTACATGTAATCGATTTCGCTCTATACCACTCACAGGCCACACACTCGTAGTTAGAAGGTGACGTGTTTGTGGGATGTCCCAGGACATTGTCACAAATGCCAAACTCAAGACAGTTGTCGATGACTAGTTGGTTACTCGTTTCCCATTTAACAACTTAAGCCTTGCACAAAGTAAATCACCTCACACACTGGACATCTACAATGGATTCACCAAAGTCTTCTGAGAATGAGTAAATGTCCAAACTGAAAATGAAAGCAAAGTCAGATTTTTCAAGAGTCAGTTGAGATTTCTGTTGGCCTGGCAATCGAGCACAGATTTCTCCCTCAGGGGTTTGCATACTTCTCGAAATTACATGTTCAAAACATCCTGCATTGGCCGGGAATCGAACCCGGGCCTCCCACGTGGCAGGCGAGAATTCTACCACTGAACAACCAATGCCTTGGAATACTGAGATAATGCTGGAAAATCGTATCATAAAGTTTTATCTCCAAGCATATTTTTCGCATAGCGGGCTCAGCTACATTGTTCACCCTAAAAAAAAAGCAGTCCTTTCTCCCCGTCGGGGAATTGAACCCCGGTCTCCCGCGTGACAGGCGGGGATACTCACCACTATACTAACGAGGAGCTGGTGTGGTGGACGTTTGAAAAAACGTGGAGCATTGGTACTAAAAATACGTTTGCAGTGTTGGGCTTTAACACTTCTAACAAAAACATCTGTATAGACTGAATGGTTAGAGCTAGAAACTACTGTGACCCCTCTATGGAAAGCTGAGACTCTCACGAAAACGTACATGTAATCGATTTCGCTCTATACCACTCACAGGCCACACACTCGTAGTTAGAAGGTGACGTGTTTGTGGGATGTCCCAGGACATTGTCACAAATGCCAAACTCAAGACAGTTGTCGTTACTCGTTTCCCATTTAACAACTTAAGCCTTGCACAAAGTAAATCACCTCACACACTGGACATCTACAATGGATTCACCAAAGTCTTCTGAGAATGAGTAAATGTCCAAACTGAAAATGAAAGCAAAGTCAGATTTTTCAAGAGTCAGTTGAGATTTCTGTTGGCCTGGCAATCGAGCACAGATTTCTCCCTCAGGGGTTTGCATACTTCTCGAAATTACATGTTCAAAACATCCTGCATTGGCCGGGAATCAAACCCGGGCCTCCCGCGTGGCAGGCGAGAATTCTACCACTGAACAACCAATACCTTGGAATACTGAGATAATGCTGGAAATCGTATCATAAAGTTTTATCTCCAAGCATATTTTTCGCATAGCGGGCTCAGCTACATTGTTCACCCTAAAAAAAAAGCAGTCCTTTCTCCCCGTCGGGGAATTGAACCCCGGTCTCCCGCGTGACAGGCGGGGATACTCACCACTATACTAACGAGGAGCTGGTGTGGTGGACGTTTGAAAAAACGTGGAGCATTGGTACTAACTATACGTTTGCAGTGTTGGGCTTTAACACTTCTAACAAAAACATCTGTATAGACTGAATGGTTAGAGCTAGAAACTACTGTGACCCCTCTATGGAAAGCTGAGACTCTCACGAAAACGTACATGTAATCGATTTCGCTCTATACCACTCACAGGCCACACACTCGTAGTTAGAAGGTGACGTGTTTGTGGGATGTCCCAGGACATTGTCACAAATGCCAAACTCAAGACAGTTGTCGTTACTCGTTTCCCATTTAACAACTTAAGCCTTGCACAAAGTAAATCACCTCACACACTGGACATCTACAATGGATTCACCAAAGTCTTCTGAGAATGAGTAAATGTCCAAACTGAAAATGAAAGCAAAGTCAGATTTTTCAAGAGTCAGTTGAGATTTCTGTTGGCCTGGCAATCGAGCACAGATTTCTCCCTCAGGGGTTTGCATACTTCTCGAAATTACATGTTCAAAACATCCTGCATTGGCCGGGAATCGAACCCGGGCCTCCCGCGTGGCAGGCGAGAATTCTACCACTGAACAACCAATGCCTTGGAATACTGAGATAATGCTGGAAAATCGTATCATAAAGCTTTATCTCCAAGCATATTTTTCGCATAGTGGGCTCAGCTACATTGTTCACCCTAAAAAAAAAGCAGTCCTTTCTCCCCGTCGGGGAATTGAACCCCGGTCTCCCGCGTGACAGGCGGGGATACTCACCACTACACTAACGAGGAGCTGGTGTGGTGGAAGTTTGAAAAAACGTGGAGCATTGGTACTAACTATACGTTTGCAGTGTTGGGCTTTAACACTTCTAACAAAAACATCTGTATAGACTGAATGGTTAGAGCTAGAAACTACTGTGACCCCTCTATGGAAAGCTGAGACTCTCACGAAAACGTACATGTAATCGATTTCGCTCTATACCACTCACAGGCCACACACTCGTAGTTAGAAGGTGACGTGTTTGTGGGATGTCCCAGGACATTGTCACAAATGCCAAACTCAAGACAGTTGTCGATGACTAGTTGGTTACTCGTTTCCCATTTAACAACTTAAGCCTTGCACAAAGTAAATCACCTCACACACTGGACATCTACAATGGATTCACCAAAGTCTTCTGAGAATGAGTAAATGTCCAAACTGAAAATGAAAGCAAAGTCAGATTTTTCAAGAGTCAGTTGAGATTTCTGTTGGCCTGGCAATCGAGCACAGATTTCTCCCTCAGGGGTTTGCATACTTCTCGAAATTACATGTTCAAAACATCCTGCATTGGCCGGGAATCGAACCCGGGCCTCCCGCGTGGCAGGCGAGAATTCTACCACTGAACAACCAATGCCTTGGAATACTGAGATAATGCTGGAAAATCGTATCATAAAGCTTTATCTCCAAGCATATTTTTCACATAGTGGGCTCAGCTACATTGTTCACCCTAAAAAAAAAGCAGTCCTTTCTCCCCGTCGGGGAATTGAACCCCGGTCTCCCGCGTGACAGGCGGGGATACTCACCACTATACTAACGAGGAGCTGGTGTGGTGGACGTTTGAAAAAACGTGGAGCATTGGTACTAACTATACGTTTGCAGTGTTGGGCTTTAACACTTCTAACAAAAACATCTGTATAGACTGAATGGTTAGAGCTAGACAGGCGGGGATACTCACCACTATACTAACGAGGAGCTGGTGTGGTGGACGTTTGAAAAAACGTGGAGCATTGGTACTAACTATACGTTTGCAGTGTTGGGCTTTAACACTTCTAACAAAAACATCTGTATAGACTGAATGGTTAGAGCTAGAAACTACTGTGACCCCTCTATGGAAAGCTGAGACTCTCACGAAAACGTACATGTAATCGATTTCGCTCTATACCACTCACAGGCCACACACTCGTAGTTAGAAGGTGACGTGTTTGTGGGATGTCCCAGGACATTGTCACAAATGCCAAACTCAAGACAGTTGTCGATGACTAGTTGGTTACTCGTTTCCCATTTAACAACTTAAGCCTTGCACAAAGTAAATCACCTCACACACTGGACATCTACAATGGATTCACCAAAGTCTTCTGAGAATGAGTAAATGTCCAAACTGAAAATGAAAGCAAAGTCAGATTTTTCAAGAGTCAGTTGAGATTTCTGTTGGCCTGGCAATCGAGCACAGATTTCTCCCTCAGGGGTTTGCATACTTCTCGAAATTACATGTTCAAAACATCCTGCATTGGCCGGGAATCGAACCCGGGCCTCCCGCGTGGCAGGCGAGAATTCTACCACTGAACAACCAATGCCTTGGAATACTGAGATAATGCTGGAAAAACGTATCATAAAGCTTTATCTCCAAGCATATTTTTCGCATAGTGGGCTCAGCTACATTGTTCACCCTAAAAAAAAAGCAGTCCTTTCTCCCCGTCGGGGAATTGAACCCCGGTCTCCCGCGTGACAGGCGGGGATACTCACCACTATACTAACGAGGAGCTGGTGTGGTGGACGTTTGAAAAAACGTGGAGCATTGGTACTAACTATACGTTTGCAGTGTTGGGCTTTAACACTTCTAACAAAAACATCTGTATAGACTGAATGGTTAGAGCTAGAAACTACTGTGACCCCTCTATGGAAAGCTGAGACTCTCACGAAAACGTACATGTAATCGATTTCGCTCTATACCACTCACAGGCCACACACTCGTAGTTAGAAGGTGACGTGTTTGTGGGATGTCCCAGGACATTGTCACAAATGCCAAACTCAAGACAGTTGTCGATGACTAGTTGGTTACTCGTTTCCCATTTAACAACTTAAGCCTTGCACAAAGTAAATCACCTCACACACTGGACATCTACAATGGATTCACCAAAGTCTTCTGAGAATGAGTAAATGTCCAAACTGAAAATGAAAGCAAAGTCAGATTTTTCAAGAGTCAGTTGAGATTTCTGTTGGCCTGGCAATCGAGCACAGATTTCTCCCTCAGGGGTTTGCATACTTCTCGAAATTACATGTTCAAAACATCCTGCATTGGCCGGGAATCGAACCCGGGCCTCCCGCGTGGCAGGCGAGAATTCTACCACTGAACAACCAATGCCTTGGAATACTGAGATAATGCTGGAAAATCGTATCATAAAGTTTTATCTCCAAGCATATTTTTCGCATAGCGGGCTCAGCTACATTGTTCACCCTAAAAAAAAAGCAGTCCTTTCTCCCCGTCGGGGAATTGAACCCCGGTCTCCCGCGTGACAGGCGGGGATACTCACCACTATACTAACGAGGAGCTGGTGTGGTGGACGTTTGAAAAAACGTGGAGCATTGGTACTAACTATACGTTTGCAGTGTTGGGCTTTAACACTTCTAACAAAAACATCTGTATAGACTGAATGGTTAGAGCTAGAAACTACTGTGACCCCTCTATGGAAAGCTGAGACTCTCACGAAAACGTACATGTAATCGATTTCGCTCTATACCACTCACAGGCCACACACTCGTAGTTAGAAGGTGACGTGTTTGTGGGATGTCCCAGGACATTGTCACAAATGCCAAACTCAAGACAGTTGTCGATGACTAGTTGGTTACTCGTTTCCCATTTAACAACTTAAGCCTTGCACAAAGTAAATCACCTCACACACTGGACATCTACAATGGATTCACCAAAGTCTTCTGAGAATGAGTAAATGTCCAAACTGAAAATGAAAGCAAAGTCAGATTTTTCAAGAGTCAGTTGAGATTTCTGTTGGCCTGGCAATCGAGCACAGATTTCTCCCTCAGGGGTTTGCATACTTCTCGAAATTACATGTTCAAAACATCCTGCATTGGCCGGGAATCGAACCCGGGCCTCCCGCGTGGCAGGCGAGAATTCTACCACTGAACAACCAATGCCTTGGAATACTGAGATAATGCTGGAAAATCGTATCATAAAGTTTTATCTCCAAGCATATTTTTCGCATAGCGGGCTCAGCTACATTGTTCACCCTAAAAAAGAAGCAGTCCTTTCTCCCCGTCGGGGAATTGAACCCCGGTCTCCCGCGTGACAGGCGGGGATACTCACCACTATACTAACGAGGAGCTGGTGTGGTGGACGTTTGAAAAAACGTGGAGCATTGGTACTAACTATACGTTTGCAGTGTTGGGCTTTAACACTTCTAACATAAACATCTGTATAGACTGAATGGTTAGAGCTAGAAACTACTGTGACCCCTCTATGGAAAGCTGAGACTCTCACGAAAACGTACATGTAATCGATTTCGCTCTATACCACTCACAGGCCACACACTCGTAGTTAGAAGGTGACGTGTTTGTGGGATGTCCCAGGACATTGTCACAAATGCCAAACTCAAGACAGTTGTCGATGACTAGTTGGTTACTCGTTTCCCATTTAACAACTTAAGCCTTGCACAAAGTAAATCACCTCACACACTGGACATCTACAATGGATTCACCAAAGTCTTCTGAGAATGAGTAAATGTCCAAACTGAAAATGAAAGCAAAGTCAGATTTTTCAAGAGTCAGTTGAGATTTCTGTTGGCCTGGCAATCGAGCACAGATTTCTCCCTCAGGGGTTTGCATACTTCTCGAAATTACATGTTCAAAACATCCTGCATTGGCCGGGAATCGAACCCGGGCCTCCCGCGTGGCAGGCGAGAATTCTACCACTGAACAACCAATGCCTTGGAATACTGAGATAATGCTGGAAAAACGTATCATAAAGCTTTATCTCCAAGCATATTTTTCGCATAGTGGGCTCAGCTACATTGTTCACCCTAAAAAAAAAGCAGTCCTTTCTCCCCGTCGGGGAATTGAACCCCGGTCTCCCGCGTGACAGGCGGGGATACTCACCACTATACTAACGAGGAGCTGGTGTGGTGGACGTTTGAAAAAACGTGGAGCATTGGTACTAACTATACGTTTGCAGTGTTGGGCTTTAACACTTCTAACAAAAACATCTGTATAGACTGAATGGTTAGAGCTAGAAACTACTGTGACCCCTCTATGGAAAGCTGAGACTCTCACGAAAACGTACATGTAATCGATTTCGCTCTATACCACTCACAGGCCACACACTCGTAGTTAGAAGGTGACGTGTTTGTGGGATGTCCCAGGACATTGTCACAAATGCCAAACTCAAGACAGTTGTCGATGACTAGTTGGTTACTCGTTTCCCATTTAACAACTTAAGCCTTGCACAAAGTAAATCACCTCACACACTGGACATCTACAATGGATTCACCAAAGTCTTCTGAGAATGAGTAAATGTCCAAACTGAAAATGAAAGCAAAGTCAGATTTTTCAAGAGTCAGTTGAGATTTCTGTTGGCCTGGCAATCGAGCACAGATTTCTCCCTCAGGGGTTTGCATACTTCTCGAAATTACATGTTCAAAACATCCTGCATTGGCCGGGAATCGAACCCGGGCCTCCCGCGTGGCAGGCGAGAATTCTACCACTGAACAACCAATGCCTTGGAATACTGAGATAATGCTGGAAAATCGTATCATAAAGTTTTATCTCCAAGCATATTTTTCGCATAGCGGGCTCAGCTACATTGTTCACCCTAAAAAAAAAGCAGTCCTTTCTCCCCGTCGGGGAATTGAACCCCGGTCTCCCGCGTGACAGGCGGGGATACTCACCACTATACTAACGAGGAGCTGGTGTGGTGGACGTTTGAAAAAACGTGGAGCATTGGTACTAACTATACGTTTGCAGTGTTGGGCTTTAACACTTCTAACAAAAACATCTGTATAGACTGAATGGTTAGAGCTAGAAACTACTGTGACCCCTCTATGGAAAGCTGAGACTCTCACGAAAACGTACATGTAATCGATTTCGCTCTATACCACTCACAGGCCACACACTCGTAGTTAGAAGGTGACGTGTTTGTGGGATGTCCCAGGACATTGTCACAAATGCCAAACTCAAGACAGTTGTCGATGACTAGTTGGTTACTCGTTTCCCATTTAACAACTTAAGCCTTGCACAAAGTAAATCACCTCACACACTGGACATCTACAATGGATTCACCAAAGTCTTCTGAGAATGAGTAAATGTCCAAACTGAAAATGAAAGCAAAGTCAGATTTTTCAAGAGTCAGTTGAGATTTCTGTTGGCCTGGCAATCGAGCACAGATTTCTCCCTCAGGGGTTTGCATACTTCTCGAAATTACATGTTCAAAACATCCTGCATTGGCCGGGAATCGAACCCGGGCCTCCCGCGTGGCAGGCGAGAATTCTACCACTGAACAACCAATGCCTTGGAATACTGAGATAATGCTGGAAAATCGTATCATAAAGTTTTATCTCCAAGCATATTTTTCGCATAGCGGGCTCAGCTACATTGTTCACCCTAAAAAAGAAGCAGTCCTTTCTCCCCGTCGGGGAATTGAACCCCGGTCTCCCGCGTGACAGGCGGGGATACTCACCACTATACTAACGAGGAGCTGGTGTGGTGGACGTTTGAAAAAACGTGGAGCATTGGTACTAACTATACGTTTGCAGTGTTGGGCTTTAACACTTCTAACATAAACATCTGTATAGACTGAATGGTTAGAGCTAGAAACTACTGTGACCCCTCTATGGAAAGCTGAGACTCTCACGAAAACGTACATGTAATCGATTTCGCTCTATACCACTCACAGGCCACACACTCGTAGTTAGAAGGTGACGTGTTTGTGGGATGTCCCAGGACATTGTCACAAATGCCAAACTCAAGACAGTTGTCGATGACTAGTTGGTTACTCGTTTCCCATTTAACAACTTAAGCCTTGCACAAAGTAAATCATCTCACACACTGGACATCTACAATGGATTCACCAAAGTCTTCTGAGAATGAGTAAATGTCCAAACTGAAAATGAAAGCAAAGTCAGATTTTTCAAGAGTCAGTTGAGATTTCTGTTGGCCTGGCAATCGAGCACAGATTTCTCCCTCAGGGGTTTGCATACTTCTCGAAATTACATGTTCTAAACATCCTGCATTGGCCGGGAATCGAACCCGGGCCTCCCGCGTGGCAGGCGAGAATTCTACCACTGAACAACCAATGCCTTGGAATACTGAGATAATGCTGGAAAATCGTATCATAAAGCTTTATCTCCAAGCATATTTTTCGCATAGTGGGCTCAGCTACATTGTTCACCCTAAAAAAAAAAGCAGTCCTTTCTCCCCGTCGGGGAATTGAACCCCGGTCTCCCGCGTGACAGGCGGGGATACTCACCACTATACTAACGAGGAGCTGGTGTGGTGGACGTTTGAAAAAACGTGGAGCATTGGTACTAACTATACGTTTGCAGTGTTGGGCTTTAACACTTCTAACAAAAACATCTGTATAGACTGAATGGTTAGAGCTAGAAACTACTGTGACCCCTCTATGGAAAGCTGAGACTCTCACGAAAACGTACATGTAATCGATTTCGCTCTATACCACTCACAGGCCACACACTCGTAGTTAGAAGGTGACGTGTTTGTGGGATGTCCCAGGACATTGTCACAAATGCCAAACTCAAGACAGTTGTCGATGACTAGTTGGTTACTCGTTTCCCATTTAACAACTTAAGCCTTGCACAAAGTAAATCACCTCACACACTGGACATCTACAATGGATTCACCAAAGTCTTCTGAGAATGAGTAAATGTCCAAACTGAAAATGAAAGCAAAGTCAGATTTTTCAAGAGTCAGTTGAGATTTCTGTTGGCCTGGCAATCGAGCACAGATTTCTCCCTCAGGGGTTTGCATACTTCTCGAAATTACATGTTCAAAACATCCTGCATTGGCCGGGAATCGAACCCGGGCCTCCCGCGTGGCAGGCGAGAATTCTACCACTGAACAACCAATGCCTTGGAATACTGAGATAATGCTGGAAAATCGTATCATAAAGCTTTATCTCCAAGCATATTTTTCACATAGTGGGCTCAGCTACATTGTTCACCCTAAAAAAAAAGCAGTCCTTTCTCCCCGTCGGGGAATTGAACCCCGGTCTCCCGCGTGACAGGCGGGGATACTCACCACTATACTAACGAGGAGCTGGTGTGGTGGACGTTTGAAAAAACGTGGAGCATTGGTACTAACTATACGTTTGCAGTGTTGGGCTTTAACACTTCTAACAAAAACATCTGTATAGACTGAATGGTTAGAGCTAGAAACTACTGTGACCCCTCTATGGAAAGCTGAGACTCTCACGAAAACGTACATGTAATCGATTTCGCTCTATACCACTCACAGGCCACACACTCGTAGTTAGAAGGTGACGTGTTTGTGGGATGTCCCAGGACATTGTCACAAATGCCAAACTCAAGACAGTTGTCGATGACTAGTTGGTTACTCGTTTCCCATTTAACAACTTAAGCCTTGCACAAAGTAAATCACCTCACACACTGGACATCTACAATGGATTCACCAAAGTCTTCTGAGAATGAGTAAATGTCCAAACTGAAAATGAAAGCAAAGTCAGATTTTTCAAGAGTCAGTTGAGATTTCTGTTGGCCTGGCAATCGAGCACAGATTTCTCCCTCAGGGGTTTGCATACTTCTCGAAATTACATGTTCAAAACATCCTGCATTGGCCGGGAATCGAACCCGGGCCTCCCGCGTGGCAGGCGAGAATTCTACCACTGAACAACCAATGCCTTGGAATACTGAGATAATGCTGGAAAATCGTATCATAAAGCTTTATCTCCAAGCATATTTTTCACATAGTGGGCTCAGCTACATTGTTCACCCTAAAAAAAAAGCAGTCCTTTCTCCCCGTCGGGGAATTGAACCCCGGTCTCCCGCGTGACAGGCGGGGATACTCACCACTATACTAACGAGGAGCTGGTGTGGTGGACGTTTGAAAAAACGTGGAGCATTGGTACTAACTATACGTTTGCAGTGTTGGGCTTTAACACTTCTAACAAAAACATCTGTATAGACTGAATGGTTAGAGCTAGAAACTACTGTGACCCCTCTATGGAAAGCTGAGACTCTCACGAAAACGTACATGTAATCGATTTCGCTCTATACCACTCACAGGCCACACACTCGTAGTTAGAAGGTGACGTGTTTGTGGGATGTCCCAGGACATTGTCACAAATGCCAAACTCAAGACAGTTGTCGATGACTAGTTGGTTACTCGTTTCCCATTTAACAACTTAAGCCTTGCACAAAGTAAATCACCTCACACACTGGACATCTACAATGGATTCACCAAAGTCTTCTGAGAATGAGTAAATGTCCAAACTGAAAATGAAAGCAAAGTCAGATTTTTCAAGAGTCAGTTGAGATTTCTGTTGGCCTGGCAATCGAGCACAGATTTCTCCCTCAGGGGTTTGCATACTTCTCGAAATTACATGTTCAAAACATCCTGCATTGGCCGGGAATCGAACCCGGGCCTCCCGCGTGGCAGGCGAGAATTCTACCACTGAACAACCAATGCCTTGGAATACTGAGATAATGCTGGAAAATCGTATCATAAAGCTTTATCTCCAAGCATATTTTTCACATAGTGGGCTCAGCTACATTGTTCACCCTAAAAAAAAAGCAGTCCTTTCTCCCCGTCGGGGAATTGAACCCCGGTCTCCCGCGTGACAGGCGGGGATACTCACCACTATACTAACGAGGAGCTGGTGTGGTGGACGTTTGAAAAAACGTGGAGCATTGGTACTAACTATACGTTTGCAGTGTTGGGCTTTAACACTTCTAACAAAAACATCTGTATAGACTGAATGGTTAGAGCTAGAAACTACTGTGACCCCTCTATGGAAAGCTGAGACTCTCACGAAAACGTACATGTAATCGATTTCGCTCTATACCACTCACAGGCCACACACTCGTAGTTAGAAGGTGACGTGTTTGTGGGATGTCCCAGGACATTGTCACAAATGCCAAACTCAAGACAGTTGTCGATGACTAGTTGGTTACTCGTTTCCCATTTAACAACTTAAGCCTTGCACAAAGTAAATCACCTCACACACTGGACATCTACAATGGATTCACCAAAGTCTTCTGAGAATGAGTAAATGTCCAAACTGAAAATGAAAGCAAAGTCAGATTTTTCAAGAGTCAGTTGAGATTTCTGTTGGCCTGGCAATCGAGCACAGATTTCTCCCTCAGGGGTTTGCATACTTCTCGAAATTACATGTTCAAAACATCCTGCATTGGCCGGGAATCGAACCCGGGCCTCCCGCGTGGCAGGCGAGAATTCTACCACTGAACAACCAATGCCTTGGAATACTGAGATAATGCTGGAAAATCGTATCATAAAGCTTTATCTCCAAGCATATTTTTCACATAGTGGGCTCAGCTACATTGTTCACCCTAAAAAAGAAGCAGTCCTTTCTCCCCGTCGGGGAATTGAACCCCGGTCTCCCGCGTGACAGGCGGGGATACTCACCACTATACTAACGAGGAGCTGGTGTGGTGGACGTTTGAAAAAACGTGGAGCATTGGTACTAACTATACGTTTGCAGTGTTGGGCTTTAACACTTCTAACAAAAACATCTGTATAGACTGAATGGTTAGAGCTAGAAACTACTGTGACCCCTCTATGGAAAGCTGAGACTCTCACGAAAACGTACATGTAATCGATTTCGCTCTATACCACTCACAGGCCACACACTCGTAGTTAGAAGGTGACGTGTTTGTGGGATGTCCCAGGACATTGTCACAAATGCCAAACTCAAGACAGTTGTCGATGACTAGTTGGTTACTCGTTTCCCATTTAACAACTTAAGCCTTGCACAAAGTAAATCACCTCACACACTGGACATCTACAATGGATTCACCAAAGTCTTCTGAGAATGAGTAAATGTCCAAACTGAAAATGAAAGCAAAGTCAGATTTTTCAAGAGTCAGTTGAGATTTCTGTTGGCCTGGCAATCGAGCACAGATTTCTCCCTCAGGGGTTTGCATACTTCTCGAAATTACATGTTCAAAACATCCTGCATTGGCCGGGAATCGAACCCGGGCCTCCCGCGTGGCAGGCGAGAATTCTACCACTGAACAACCAATGCCTTGGAATACTGAGATAATGCTGGAAAATCGTATCATAAAGCTTTATCTCCAAGCATATTTTTCACATAGTGGGCTCAGCTACATTGTTCACCCTAAAAAAAAAGCAGTCCTTTCTCCCCGTCGGGGAATTGAACCCCGGTCTCCCGCGTGACAGGCGGGGATACTCACCACTATACTAACGAGGAGCTGGTGTGGTGGACGTTTGAAAAAACGTGGAGCATTGGTACTAACTATACGTTTGCAGTGTTGGGCTTTAACACTTCTAACAAAAACATCTGTATAGACTGAATGGTTAGAGCTAGAAACTACTGTGACCCCTCTATGGAAAGCTGAGACTCTCACGAAAACGTACATGTAATCGATTTCGCTCTATACCACTCACAGGCCACACACTCGTAGTTAGAAGGTGACGTGTTTGTGGGATGTCCCAGGACATTGTCACAAATGCCAAACTCAAGACAGTTGTCGATGACTAGTTGGTTACTCGTTTCCCATTTAACAACTTAAGCCTTGCACAAAGTAAATCACCTCACACACTGGACATCTACAATGGATTCACCAAAGTCTTCTGAGAATGAGTAAATGTCCAAACTGAAAATGAAAGCAAAGTCAGATTTTTCAAGAGTCAGTTGAGATTTCTGTTGGCCTGGCAATCGAGCACAGATTTCTCCCTCAGGGGTTTGCATACTTCTCGAAATTACATGTTCAAAACATCCTGCATTGGCCGGGAATCGAACCCGGGCCTCCCGCGTGGCAGGCGAGAATTCTACCACTGAACAACCAATGCCTTGGAATACTGAGATAATGCTGGAAAATCGTATCATAAAGCTTTATCTCCAAGCATATTTTTCACATAGTGGGCTCAGCTACATTGTTCACCCTAAAAAAAAAGCAGTCCTTTCTCCCCGTCGGGGAATTGAACCCCGGTCTCCCGCGTGACAGGCGGGGATACTCACCACTATACTAACGAGGAGCTGGTGTGGTGGACGTTTGAAAAAACGTGGAGCATTGGTACTAACTATACGTTTGCAGTGTTGGGCTTTAACACTTCTAACAAAAACATCTGTATAGACTGAATGGTTAGAGCTAGAAACTACTGTGACCCCTCTATGGAAAGCTGAGACTCTCACGAAAACGTACATGTAATCGATTTCGCTCTATACCACTCACAGGCCACACACTCGTAGTTAGAAGGTGACGTGTTTGTGGGATGTCCCAGGACATTGTCACAAATGCCAAACTCAAGACAGTTGTCGATGACTAGTTGGTTACTCGTTTCCCATTTAACAACTTAAGCCTTGCACAAAGTAAATCACCTCACACACTGGACATCTACAATGGATTCACCAAAGTCTTCTGAGAATGAGTAAATGTCCAAACTGAAAATGAAAGCAAAGTCAGATTTTTCAAGAGTCAGTTGAGATTTCTGTTGGCCTGGCAATCGAGCACAGATTTCTCCCTCAGGGGTTTGCATACTTCTCGAAATTACATGTTCAAAACATCCTGCATTGGCCGGGAATCGAACCCGGGCCTCCCGCGTGGCAGGCGAGAATTCTACCACTGAACAACCAATGCCTTGGAATACTGAGATAATGCTGGAAAATCGTATCATAAAGCTTTATCTCCAAGCATATTTTTCACATAGTGGGCTCAGCTACATTGTTCACCCTAAAAAAGAAGCAGTCCTTTCTCCCCGTCGGGGAATTGAACCCCGGTCTCCCGCGTGACAGGCGGGGATACTCACCACTATACTAACGAGGAGCTGGTGTGGTGGACGTTTGAAAAAACGTGGAGCATTGGTACTAACTATACGTTTGCAGTGTTGGGCTTTAACACTTCTAACATAAACATCTGTATAGACTGAATGGTTAGAGCTAGAAACTACTGTGACCCCTCTATGGAAAGCTGAGACTCTCACGAAAACGTACATGTAATCGATTTCGCTCTATACCACTCACAGGCCACACACTCGTAGTTAGAAGGTGACGTGTTTGTGGGATGTCCCAGGACATTGTCACAAATGCCAAACTCAAGACAGTTGTCGATGACTAGTTGGTTACTCGTTTCCCATTTAACAACTTAAGCCTTGCACAAAGTAAATCACCTCACACACTGGACATCTACAATGGATTCACCAAAGTCTTCTGAGAATGAGTAAATGTCCAAACTGAAAATGAAAGCAAAGTCAGATTTTTCAAGAGTCAGTTGAGATTTCTGTTGGCCTGGCAATCGAGCACAGATTTCTCCCTCAGGGGTTCGCGTGACAGGCGGGGATACTCACCACTATACTAACGAGGAGCTGGTGTGGTGGACGTTTGAAAAAACGTGGAGCATTGGTACTAACTATACGTTTGCAGTGTTGGGCTTTAACACTTCTAACAAAAACATCTGTATAGACTGAATGGTTAGAGCTAGAAACTACTGTGACCCCTCTATGGAAAGCTGAGACTCTCACGAAAACGTACATGTAATCGATTTCGCTCTATACCACTCACAGGCCACACACTCGTAGTTAGAAGGTGACGTGTTTGTGGGATGTCCCAGGACATTGTCACAAATGCCAAACTCAAGACAGTTGTCGATGACTAGTTGGTTACTCGTTTCCCATTTAACAACTTAAGCCTTGCACAAAGTAAATCACCTCACACACTGGACATCTACAATGGATTCACCAAAGTCTTCTGAGAATGAGTAAATGTCCAAACTGAAAATGAAAGCAAAGTCAGATTTTTCAAGAGTCAGTTGAGATTTCTGTTGGCCTGGCAATCGAGCACAGATTTCTCCCTCAGGGGTTTGCATACTTCTCGAAATTACATGTTCAAAACATCCTGCATTGGCCGGGAATCGAACCCGGGCCTCCCGCGTGGCAGGCGAGAATTCTACCACTGAACAACCAATGCCTTGGAATACTGAGATAATGCTGGAAAATCGTATCATAAAGCTTTATCTCCAAGCATATTTTTCACATAGTGGGCTCAGCTACATTGTTCACCCTAAAAAAGAAGCAGTCCTTTCTCCCCGTCGGGGAATTGAACCCCGGTCTCCCGCGTGACAGGCGGGGATACTCACCACTATACTAACGAGGAGCTGGTGTGGTGGACGTTTGAAAAAACGTGGAGCATTGGTACTAACTATACGTTTGCAGTGTTGGGCTTTAACACTTCTAACAAAAACATCTGTATAGACTGAATGGTTAGAGCTAGAAACTACTGTGACCCCTCTATGGAAAGCTGAGACTCTCACGAAAACGTACATGTAATCGATTTCGCTCTATACCACTCACAGGCCACACACTCGTAGTTAGAAGGTGACGTGTTTGTGGGATGTCCCAGGACATTGTCACAAATGCCAAACTCAAGACAGTTGTCGATGACTAGTTGGTTACTCGTTTCCCATTTAACAACTTAAGCCTTGCACAAAGTAAATCACCTCACACACTGGACATCTACAATGGATTCACCAAAGTCTTCTGAGAATGAGTAAATGTCCAAACTGAAAATGAAAGCAAAGTCAGATTTTTCAAGAGTCAGTTGAGATTTCTGTTGGCCTGGCAATCGAGCACAGATTTCTCCCTCAGGGGTTTGCATACTTCTCGAAATTACATGTTCAAAACATCCTGCATTGGCCGGGAATCGAACCCGGGCCTCCCGCGTGGCAGGCGAGAATTCTACCACTGAACAACCAATGCCTTGGAATACTGAGATAATGCTGGAAAATCGTATCATAAAGCTTTATCTCCAAGCATATTTTTCACATAGTGGGCTCAGCTACATTGTTCACCCTAAAAAAGAAGCAGTCCTTTCTCCCCGTCGGGGAATTGAACCCCGGTCTCCCGCGTGACAGGCGGGGATACTCACCACTATACTAACGAGGAGCTGGTGTGGTGGACGTTTGAAAAAACGTGGAGCATTGGTACTAACTATACGTTTGCAGTGTTGGGCTTTAACACTTCTAACATAAACATCTGTATAGACTGAATGGTTAGAGCTAGAAACTACTGTGACCCCTCTATGGAAAGCTGAGACTCTCACGAAAACGTACATGTAATCGATTTCGCTCTATACCACTCACAGGCCACACACTCGTAGTTAGAAGGTGACGTGTTTGTGGGATGTCCCAGGACATTGTCACAAATGCCAAACTCAAGACAGTTGTCGATGACTAGTTGGTTACTCGTTTCCCATTTAACAACTTAAGCCTTGCACAAAGTAAATCATCTCACACACTGGACATCTACAATGGATTCACCAAAGTCTTCTGAGAATGAGTAAATGTCCAAACTGAAAATGAAAGCAAAGTCAGATTTTTCAAGAGTCAGTTGAGATTTCTGTTGGCCTGGCAATCGAGCACAGATTTCTCCCTCAGGGGTTTGCATACTTCTCGAAATTACATGTTCTAAACATCCTGCATTGGCCGGGAATCGAACCCGGGCCTCCCGCGTGGCAGGCGAGAATTCTACCACTGAACAACCAATGCCTTGGAATACTGAGATAATGCTGGAAAATCGTATCATAAAGCTTTATCTCCAAGCATATTTTTCACATAGTGGGCTCAGCTACATTGTTCACCCTAAAAAAGAAGCAGTCCTTTCTCCCCGTCGGGGAATTGAACCCCGGTCTCCCGCGTGACAGGCGGGGATACTCACCACTATACTAACGAGGAGCTGGTGTGGTGGACGTTTGAAAAAACGTGGAGCATTGGTACTAACTATACGTTTGCAGTGTTGGGCTTTAACACTTCTAACATAAACATCTGTATAGACTGAATGGTTAGAGCTAGAAACTACTGTGACCCCTCTATGGAAAGCTGAGACTCTCACGAAAACGTACATGTAATCGATTTCGCTCTATACCACTCACAGGCCACACACTCGTAGTTAGAAGGTGACGTGTTTGTGGGATGTCCCAGGACATTGTCACAAATGCCAAACTCAAGACAGTTGTCGATGACTAGTTGGTTACTCGTTTCCCATTTAACAACTTAAGCCTTGCACAAAGTAAATCATCTCACACACTGGACATCTACAATGGATTCACCAAAGTCTTCTGAGAATGAGTAAATGTCCAAACTGAAAATGAAAGCAAAGTCAGATTTTTCAAGAGTCAGTTGAGATTTCTGTTGGCCTGGCAATCGAGCACAGATTTCTCCCTCAGGGGTTTGCATACTTCTCGAAATTACATGTTCAAAACATCCTGCATTGGCCGGGAATCGAACCCGGGCCTCCCGCGTGGCAGGCGAGAATTCTACCACTGAACAACCAATGCCTTGGAATACTGAGATAATGCTGGAAAATCGTATCATAAAGCTTTATCTCCAAGCATATTTTTCACATAGTGGGCTCAGCTACATTGTTCACCCTAAAAAAAAAGCAGTCCTTTCTCCCCGTCGGGGAATTGAACCCCGGTCTCCCGCGTGACAGGCGGGGATACTCACCACTATACTAACGAGGAGCTGGTGTGGTGGACGTTTGAAAAAACGTGGAGCATTGGTACTAACTATACGTTTGCAGTGTTGGGCTTTAACACTTCTAACAAAAACATCTGTATAGACTGAATGGTTAGAGCTAGAAACTACTGTGACCCCTCTATGGAAAGCTGAGACTCTCACGAAAACGTACATGTAATCGATTTCGCTCTATACCACTCACAGGCCACACACTCGTAGTTAGAAGGTGACGTGTTTGTGGGATGTCCCAGGACATTGTCACAAATGCCAAACTCAAGACAGTTGTCGATGACTAGTTGGTTACTCGTTTCCCATTTAACAACTTAAGCCTTGCACAAAGTAAATCACCTCACACACTGGACATCTACAATGGATTCACCAAAGTCTTCTGAGAATGAGTAAATGTCCAAACTGAAAATGAAAGCAAAGTCAGATTTTTCAAGAGTCAGTTGAGATTTCTGTTGGCCTGGCAATCGAGCACAGATTTCTCCCTCAGGGGTTTGCATACTTCTCGAAATTACATGTTCAAAACATCCTGCATTGGCCGGGAATCGAACCCGGGCCTCCCGCGTGGCAGGCGAGAATTCTACCACTGAACAACCAATGCCTTGGAATACTGAGATAATGCTGGAAAATCGTATCATAAAGCTTTATCTCCAAGCATATTTTTCGCATCGTGGGCTCAGCTACATTGTTCACCCTAAAAAAAAAGCAGTCCTTTCTCCCCGTCGGGGAATTGAACCCCGGTCTCCCGCGTGACAGGCGGGGATACTCACCACTATACTAACGAGGAGCTGGTGTGGTGGACGTTTGAAAAAACGTGGAGCATTGGTACTAACTATACGTTTGCAGTGTTGGGCTTTAACACTTCTAACAAAAACATCTGTATAGACTGAATGGTTAGAGCTAGAAACTACTGTGACCCCTCTATGGAAAGCTGAGACTCTCACGAAAACGTACATGTAATCGATTTCGCTCTATACCACTCACAGGCCACACACTCGTAGTTAGAAGGTGACGTGTTTGTGGGATGTCCCAGGACATTGTCACAAATGCCAAACTCAAGACAGTTGTCGATGACTAGTTGGTTACTCGTTTCCCATTTAACAACTTAAGCCTTGCACAAAGTAAATCACCTCACACACTGGACATCTACAATGGATTCACCAAAGTCTTCTGAGAATGAGTAAATGTCCAAACTGAAAATGAAAGCAAAGTCAGATTTTTCAAGAGTCAGTTGAGATTTCTGTTGGCCTGGCAATCGAGCACAGATTTCTCCCTCAGGGGTTTGCATACTTCTCGAAATTACATGTTCAAAACATCCTGCATTGGCCGGGAATCGAACCCGGGCCTCCTGCGTGGCAGGCGAGAATTCTACCACTGAACAACCAATGCCTTGGAATACTGAGATAATGCTGGAAAATCGTATCATAAAGCTTTATCTCCAAGCATATTTTTCGCATCGTGGGCTCAGCTACATTGTTCACCCTAAAAAAAAAGCAGTCCTTTCTCCCCGTCGGGGAATTGAACCCCGGTCTCCCGCGTGACAGGCGGGGATACTCACCACTATACTAACGAGGAGCTGGTGTGGTGGACGTTTGAAAAAACGTGGAGCATTGGTACTAACTATACGTTTGCAGTGTTGGGCTTTAACACTTCTAACAAAAACATCTGTATAGACTGAATGGTTAGAGCTAGAAACTACTGTGACCCCTCTATGGAAAGCTGAGACTCTCACGAAAACGTACATGTAATCGATTTCGCTCTATACCACTCACAGGCCACACACTCGTAGTTAGAAGGTGACGTGTTTGTGGGATGTCCCAGGACATTGTCACAAATGCCAAACTCAAGACAGTTGTCGATGACTAGTTGGTTACTCGTTTCCCATTTAACAACTTAAGCCTTGCACAAAGTAAATCACCTCACACACTGGACATCTACAATGGATTCACCAAAGTCTTCTGAGAATGAGTAAATGTCCAAACTGAAAATGAAAGCAAAGTCAGATTTTTCAAGAGTCAGTTGAGATTTCTGTTGGCCTGGCAATCGAGCACAGATTTCTCCCTCAGGGGTTTGCATACTTCTCGAAATTACATGTTCAAAACATCCTGCATTGGCCGGGAATCGAACCCGGGCCTCCCGCGTGGCAGGCGAAAATTCTACCACTGAACAACCAATGCCTTGGAATACTGAGATAATGCTGGAAAATCGTATCATAAAGCTTTATCTCCAAGCATATTTTTCGCATCGTGGGCTCAGCTACATTGTTCACCCTAAAAAAAAAGCAGTCCTTTCTCCCCGTCGGGGAATTGAACCCCGGTCTCCCGCGTGACAGGCGGGGATACTCACCACTATACTAACGAGGAGCTGGTGTGGTGGACGTTTGAAAAAACGTGGAGCATTGGTACTAACTATACGTTTGCAGTGTTGGGCTTTAACACTTCTAACAAAAACATCTGTATAGACTGAATGGTTAGAGCTAGAAACTACTGTGACCCCTCTATGGAAAGCTGAGACTCTCACGAAAACGTACATGTAATCGATTTCGCTCTATACCACTCACAGGCCACACACTCGTAGTTAGAAGGTGACGTGTTTGTGGGATGTCCCAGGACATTGTCACAAATGCCAAACTCAAGACAGTTGTCGATGACTAGTTGGTTACTCGTTTCCCATTTAACAACTTAAGCCTTGCACAAAGTAAATCACCTCACACACTGGACATCTACAATGGATTCACCAAAGTCTTCTGAGAATGAGTAAATGTCCAAACTGAAAATGAAAGCAAAGTCAGATTTTTCAAGAGTCAGTTGAGATTTCTGTTGGCCTGGCAATCGAGCACAGATTTCTCCCTCAGGGGTTTGCATACTTCTCGAAATTACATGTTCAAAACATCCTGCATTGGCCGGGAATCGAACCCGGGCCTCCCGCGTGGCAGGCGAGAATTCTACCACTGAACAACCAATGCCTTGGAATACTGAGATAATGCTGGAAAATCGTATCATAAAGCTTTATCTCCAAGCATATTTTTCACATAGTGGGCTCAGCTACATTGTTCACCCTAAAAAAGAAGCAGTCCTTTCTCCCCGTCGGGGAATTGAACCCCGGTCTCCCGCGTGACAGGCGGGGATACTCACCACTATACTAACGAGGAGCTGGTGTGGTGGACGTTTGAAAAAACGTGGAGCATTGGTACTAACTATACGTTTGCAGTGTTGGGCTTTAACACTTCTAACAAAAACATCTGTATAGACTGAATGGTTAGAGCTAGAAACTACTGTGACCCCTCTATGGAAAGCTGAGACTCTCACGAAAACGTACATGTAATCGATTTCGCTCTATACCACTCACAGGCCACACACTCGTAGTTAGAAGGTGACGTGTTTGTGGGATGTCCCAGGACATTGTCACAAATGCCAAACTCAAGACAGTTGTCGATGACTAGTTGGTTACTCGTTTCCCATTTAACAACTTAAGCCTTGCACAAAGTAAATCACCTCACACACTGGACATCTACAATGGATTCACCAAAGTCTTCTGAGAATGAGTAAATGTCCAAACTGAAAATGAAAGCAAAGTCAGATTTTTCAAGAGTCAGTTGAGATTTCTGTTGGCCTGGCAATCGAGCACAGATTTCTCCCTCAGGGGTTTGCATACTTCTCGAAATTACATGTTCAAAACATCCTGCATTGGCCGGGAATCGAACCCGGGCCTCCTGCGTGGCAGGCGAGAATTCTACCACTGAACAACCAATGCCTTGGAATACTGAGATAATGCTGGAAAATCGTATCATAAAGCTTTATCTCCAAGCATATTTTTCGCATCGTGGGCTCAGCTACATTGTTCACCCTAAAAAAAAAGCAGTCCTTTCTCCCCGTCGGGGAATTGAACCCCGGTCTCCCGCGTGACAGGCGGGGATACTCACCACTATACTAACGAGGAGCTGGTGTGGTGGACGTTTGAAAAAACGTGGAGCATTGGTACTAACTATACGTTTGCAGTGTTGGGCTTTAACACTTCTAACAAAAACATCTGTATAGACTGAATGGTTAGAGCTAGAAACTACTGTGACCCCTCTATGGAAAGCTGAGACTCTCACGAAAACGTACATGTAATCGATTTCGCTCTATACCACTCACAGGCCACACACTCGTAGTTAGAAGGTGACGTGTTTGTGGGATGTCCCAGGACATTGTCACAAATGCCAAACTCAAGACAGTTGTCGATGACTAGTTGGTTACTCGTTTCCCATTTAACAACTTAAGCCTTGCACAAAGTAAATCACCTCACACACTGGACATCTACAATGGATTCACCAAAGTCTTCTGAGAATGAGTAAATGTCCAAACTGAAAATGAAAGCAAAGTCAGATTTTTCAAGAGTCAGTTGAGATTTCTGTTGGCCTGGCAATCGAGCACAGATTTCTCCCTCAGGGGTTTGCATACTTCTCGAAATTACATGTTCAAAACATCCTGCATTGGCCGGGAATCGAACCCGGGCCTCCCGCGTGGCAGGCGAGAATTCTACCACTGAACAACCAATGCCTTGGAATACTGAGATAATGCTGGAAAATCGTATCATAAAGCTTTATCTCCAAGCATATTTTTCGCATCGTGGGCTCAGCTACATTGTTCACCCTAAAAAAAAAGCAGTCCTTTCTCCCCGTCGGGGAATTGAACCCCGGTCTCCCGCGTGACAGGCGGGGATACTCACCACTATACTAACGAGGAGCTGGTGTGGTGGACGTTTGAAAAAACGTGGAGCATTGGTACTAACTATACGTTTGCAGTGTTGGGCTTTAACACTTCTAACAAAAACATCTGTATAGACTGAATGGTTAGAGCTAGAAACTACTGTGACCCCTCTATGGAAAGCTGAGACTCTCACGAAAACGTACATGTAATCGATTTCGCTCTATACCACTCACAGGCCACACACTCGTAGTTAGAAGGTGACGTGTTTGTGGGATGTCCCAGGACATTGTCACAAATGCCAAACTCAAGACAGTTGTCGATGACTAGTTGGTTACTCGTTTCCCATTTAACAACTTAAGCCTTGCACAAAGTAAATCACCTCACACACTGGACATCTACAATGGATTCACCAAAGTCTTCTGAGAATGAGTAAATGTCCAAACTGAAAATGAAAGCAAAGTCAGATTTTTCAAGAGTCAGTTGAGATTTCTGTTGGCCTGGCAATCGAGCACAGATTTCTCCCTCAGGGGTTTGCATACTTCTCGAAATTACATGTTCAAAACATCCTGCATTGGCCGGGAATCGAACCCGGGCCTCCCGCGTGGCAGGCGAGAATTCTACCACTGAACAACCAATGCCTTGGAATACTGAGATAATGCTGGAAAATCGTATCATAAAGCTTTATCTCCAAGCATATTTTTCACATAGTGGGCTCAGCTACATTGTTCACCCTAAAAAAGAAGCAGTCCTTTCTCCCCGTCGGGGAATTGAACCCCGGTCTCCCGCGTGACAGGCGGGGATACTCACCACTATACTAACGAGGAGCTGGTGTGGTGGACGTTTGAAAAAACGTGGAGCATTGGTACTAACTATACGTTTGCAGTGTTGGGCTTTAACACTTCTAACAAAAACATCTGTATAGACTGAATGGTTAGAGCTAGAAACTACTGTGACCCCTCTATGGAAAGCTGAGACTCTCACGAAAACGTACATGTAATCGATTTCGCTCTATACCACTCACAGGCCACACACTCGTAGTTAGAAGGTGACGTGTTTGTGGGATGTCCCAGGACATTGTCACAAATGCCAAACTCAAGACAGTTGTCGATGACTAGTTGGTTACTCGTTTCCCATTTAACAACTTAAGCCTTGCACAAAGTAAATCACCTCACACACTGGACATCTACAATGGATTCACCAAAGTCTTCTGAGAATGAGTAAATGTCCAAACTGAAAATGAAAGCAAAGTCAGATTTTTCAAGAGTCAGTTGAGATTTCTGTTGGCCTGGCAATCGAGCACAGATTTCTCCCTCAGGGGTTTGCATACTTCTCGAAATTACATGTTCAAAACATCCTGCATTGGCCGGGAATCGAACCCGGGCCTCCTGCGTGGCAGGCGAGAATTCTACCACTGAACAACCAATGCCTTGGAATACTGAGATAATGCTGGAAAATCGTATCATAAAGCTTTATCTCCAAGCATATTTTTCGCATCGTGGGCTCAGCTACATTGTTCACCCTAAAAAAAAAGCAGTCCTTTCTCCCCGTCGGGGAATTGAACCCCGGTCTCCCGCGTGACAGGCGGGGATACTCACCACTATACTAACGAGGAGCTGGTGTGGTGGACGTTTGAAAAAACGTGGAGCATTGGTACTAACTATACGTTTGCAGTGTTGGGCTTTAACACTTCTAACAAAAACATCTGTATAGACTGAATGGTTAGAGCTAGAAACTACTGTGACCCCTCTATGGAAAGCTGAGACTCTCACGAAAACGTACATGTAATCGATTTCGCTCTATACCACTCACAGGCCACACACTCGTAGTTAGAAGGTGACGTGTTTGTGGGATGTCCCAGGACATTGTCACAAATGCCAAACTCAAGACAGTTGTCGATGACTAGTTGGTTACTCGTTTCCCATTTAACAACTTAAGCCTTGCACAAAGTAAATCACCTCACACACTGGACATCTACAATGGATTCACCAAAGTCTTCTGAGAATGAGTAAATGTCCAAACTGAAAATGAAAGCAAAGTCAGATTTTTCAAGAGTCAGTTGAGATTTCTGTTGGCCTGGCAATCGAGCACAGATTTCTCCCTCAGGGGTTTGCATACTTCTCGAAATTACATGTTCAAAACATCCTGCATTGGCCGGGAATCGAACCCGGGCCTCCCGCGTGGCAGGCGAGAATTCTACCACTGAACAACCAATGCCTTGGAATACTGAGATAATGCTGGAAAATCGTATCATAAAGCTTTATCTCCAAGCATATTTTTCGCATCGTGGGCTCAGCTACATTGTTCACCCTAAAAAAAAAGCAGTCCTTTCTCCCCGTCGGGGAATTGAACCCCGGTCTCCCGCGTGACAGGCGGGGATACTCACCACTATACTAACGAGGAGCTGGTGTGGTGGACGTTTGAAAAAACGTGGAGCATTGGTACTAACTATACGTTTGCAGTGTTGGGCTTTAACACTTCTAACAAAAACATCTGTATAGACTGAATGGTTAGAGCTAGAAACTACTGTGACCCCTCTATGGAAAGCTGAGACTCTCACGAAAACGTACATGTAATCGATTTCGCTCTATACCACTCACAGGCCACACACTCGTAGTTAGAAGGTGACGTGTTTGTGGGATGTCCCAGGACATTGTCACAAATGCCAAACTCAAGACAGTTGTCGATGACTAGTTGGTTACTCGTTTCCCATTTAACAACTTAAGCCTTGCACAAAGTAAATCACCTCACACACTGGACATCTACAATGGATTCACCAAAGTCTTCTGAGAATGAGTAAATGTCCAAACTGAAAATGAAAGCAAAGTCAGATTTTTCAAGAGTCAGTTGAGATTTCTGTTGGCCTGGCAATCGAGCACAGATTTCTCCCTCAGGGGTTTGCATACTTCTCGAAATTACATGTTCAAAACATCCTGCATTGGCCGGGAATCGAACCCGGGCCTCCCGCGTGGCAGGCGAGAATTCTACCACTGAACAACCAATGCCTTGGAATACTGAGATAATGCTGGAAAATCGTATCATAAAGCTTTATCTCCAAGCATATTTTTCACATAGTGGGCTCAGCTACATTGTTCACCCTAAAAAAGAAGCAGTCCTTTCTCCCCGTCGGGGAATTGAACCCCGGTCTCCCGCGTGACAGGCGGGGATACTCACCACTATACTAACGAGGAGCTGGTGTGGTGGACGTTTGAAAAAACGTGGAGCATTGGTACTAACTATACGTTTGCAGTGTTGGGCTTTAACACTTCTAACAAAAACATCTGTATAGACTGAATGGTTAGAGCTAGAAACTACTGTGACCCCTCTATGGAAAGCTGAGACTCTCACGAAAACGTACATGTAATCGATTTCGCTCTATACCACTCACAGGCCACACACTCGTAGTTAGAAGGTGACGTGTTTGTGGGATGTCCCAGGACATTGTCACAAATGCCAAACTCAAGACAGTTGTCGATGACTAGTTGGTTACTCGTTTCCCATTTAACAACTTAAGCCTTGCACAAAGTAAATCACCTCACACACTGGACATCTACAATGGATTCACCAAAGTCTTCTGAGAATGAGTAAATGTCCAAACTGAAAATGAAAGCAAAGTCAGATTTTTCAAGAGTCAGTTGAGATTTCTGTTGGCCTGGCAATCGAGCACAGATTTCTCCCTCAGGGGTTTGCATACTTCTCGAAATTACATGTTCAAAACATCCTGCATTGGCCGGGAATCGAACCCGGGCCTCCCGCGTGGCAGGCGAGAATTCTACCACTGAACAACCAATGCCTTGGAATACTGAGATAATGCTGGAAAATCGTATCATAAAGCTTTATCTCCAAGCATATTTTTCACATAGTGGGCTCAGCTACATTGTTCACCCTAAAAAAGAAGCAGTCCTTTCTCCCCGTCGGGGAATTGAACCCCGGTCTCCCGCGTGACAGGCGGGGATACTCACCACTATACTAACGAGGAGCTGGTGTGGTGGACGTTTGAAAAAACGTGGAGCATTGGTACTAACTATACGTTTGCAGTGTTGGGCTTTAACACTTCTAACAAAAACATCTGTATAGACTGAATGGTTAGAGCTAGAAACTACTGTGACCCCTCTATGGAAAGCTGAGACTCTCACGAAAACGTACATGTAATCGATTTCGCTCTATACCACTCACAGGCCACACACTCGTAGTTAGAAGGTGACGTGTTTGTGGGATGTCCCAGGACATTGTCACAAATGCCAAACTCAAGACAGTTGTCGATGACTAGTTGGTTACTCGTTTCCCATTTAACAACTTAAGCCTTGCACAAAGTAAATCACCTCACACACTGGACATCTACAATGGATTCACCAAAGTCTTCTGAGAATGAGTAAATGTCCAAACTGAAAATGAAAGCAAAGTCAGATTTTTCAAGAGTCAGTTGAGATTTCTGTTGGCCTGGCAATCGAGCACAGATTTCTCCCTCAGGGGTTTGCATACTTCTCGAAATTACATGTTCAAAACATCCTGCATTGGCCGGGAATCGAACCCGGGCCTCCTGCGTGGCAGGCGAGAATTCTACCACTGAACAACCAATGCCTTGGAATACTGAGATAATGCTGGAAAATCGTATCATAAAGCTTTATCTCCAAGCATATTTTTCGCATCGTGGGCTCAGCTACATTGTTCACCCTAAAAAAAAAGCAGTCCTTTCTCCCCGTCGGGGAATTGAACCCCGGTCTCCCGCGTGACAGGCGGGGATACTCACCACTATACTAACGAGGAGCTGGTGTGGTGGACGTTTGAAAAAACGTGGAGCATTGGTACTAACTATACGTTTGCAGTGTTGGGCTTTAACACTTCTAACAAAAACATCTGTATAGACTGAATGGTTAGAGCTAGAAACTACTGTGACCCCTCTATGGAAAGCTGAGACTCTCACGAAAACGTACATGTAATCGATTTCGCTCTATACCACTCACAGGCCACACACTCGTAGTTAGAAGGTGACGTGTTTGTGGGATGTCCCAGGACATTGTCACAAATGCCAAACTCAAGACAGTTGTCGATGACTAGTTGGTTACTCGTTTCCCATTTAACAACTTAAGCCTTGCACAAAGTAAATCACCTCACACACTGGACATCTACAATGGATTCACCAAAGTCTTCTGAGAATGAGTAAATGTCCAAACTGAAAATGAAAGCAAAGTCAGATTTTTCAAGAGTCAGTTGAGATTTCTGTTGGCCTGGCAATCGAGCACAGATTTCTCCCTCAGGGGTTTGCATACTTCTCGAAATTACATGTTCAAAACATCCTGCATTGGCCGGGAATCGAACCCGGGCCTCCCGCGTGGCAGGCGAGAATTCTACCACTGAACAACCAATGCCTTGGAATACTGAGATAATGCTGGAAAATCGTATCATAAAGCTTTATCTCCAAGCATATTTTTCGCATCGTGGGCTCAGCTACATTGTTCACCCTAAAAAAAAAGCAGTCCTTTCTCCCCGTCGGGGAATTGAACCCCGGTCTCCCGCGTGACAGGCGGGGATACTCACCACTATACTAACGAGGAGCTGGTGTGGTGGACGTTTGAAAAAACGTGGAGCATTGGTACTAACTATACGTTTGCAGTGTTGGGCTTTAACACTTCTAACAAAAACATCTGTATAGACTGAATGGTTAGAGCTAGAAACTACTGTGACCCCTCTATGGAAAGCTGAGACTCTCACGAAAACGTACATGTAATCGATTTCGCTCTATACCACTCACAGGCCACACACTCGTAGTTAGAAGGTGACGCGTTTGTGGGATGTCCCAGGACATTGTCACAAATGCCAAACTCAAGACAGTTGTCGATGGCTAGTTGGTTACTCGTTTCCCATTTAACAACTTAAGCCTTGCACAAAGTAAATCACCTCACACACTGGACATCTACAATGGATTCACCAAAGTCTTCTGAGAATGAGTAAATGTCCAAACTGAAAATGAAAGCAAAGTCAGATTTTTCAAGAGTCAGTTGAGATTTCTGTTGGCCTGGCAATCGAGCACAGATTTCTCCCTCAGGGGTTTGCATACTTCTCGAAATTACATGTTCAAAACATCCTGCATTGGCCGGGAATCGAACCCGGGCCTCCCGCGTGGCAGGCGAGAATTCTACCACTGAACAACCAATGCCTTGGAATACTGAGATAATGCTGGAAAATCGTATCATAAAGCTTTATCTCCAAGCATATTTTTCGCATAGTGGGCTCAGCTACATTGTTCACCCTAAAAAAAAAGCAGTCCTTTCTCCCCGTCGGGGAATTGAACCCCGGTCTCCCGCGTGACAGGCGGGGATACTCACCACTATACTAACGAGGAGCTGGTGTGGTGGATGTTTGAAAAAACGTGGAGCATTGGTACTAACTATACGTTTGCAGTGTTGGGCTTTAACACTTCTAACAAAAACATCTGTATAGACTGAATGGTTAGAGCTAGAAACTACTGTGACCCCTCTATGGAAAGCTGAGACTCTCACGAAAACGTACATGTAATCGATTTCGCTCTATACCACTCACAGGCCACACACTCGTAGTTAGAAGGTGACGTGTTTGTGGGATGTCCCAGGACATTGTCACAAATGCCAAACTCAAGACAGTTGTCGATGACTAGTTGGTTACTCGTTTCCCATTTAACAACTTAAGCCTTGCACAAAGTAAATCACCTCACACACTGGACATCTACAATGGATTCACCAAAGTCTTCTGAGAATGAGTAAATGTCCAAACTGAAAATGTAAGCAAAGTCAGATTTTTCAAGAGTCAGTTGAGATTTCTGTTGGCCTGGCAATCGAGCACAGATTTCTCCCTCAGGGGTTTGCATACTTCTCGAAATTACATGTTCAAAACAACCTGCATTGGCCGGGAATCGAACCCGGGCCTCCCGCGTGGCAGGCGAGAATTCTACCACTGAACAACCAATGCCTTGGAATACTGAGATAATGCTCGAAAATCGTATCATAAAGCTTTATCTCCAAGCATATTTTTCGCATAGTGGGCTCAGCTACATTGTTCACCCTAAAAAAAAAGCAGTCCTTTCTCCCCGTCGGGGAATTGAACCCCGGTCTCCCGCGTGACAGGCGGGGATACTCACCACTATACTAACGAGGAGCTGGTGTGGTGGACGTTTGAAAAAACGTGGAGCATTGGTACTAACTATAAGTTTGCAGTGTTGGGCTTTAACACTTCTAACAAAAACATCTGTATAGACTGAATGGTTAGAGCTAGAAACTACTGTGACCCCTCTATGGAAAGCTGAGACTCTCACGAAAACGTACATGTAATCGATTTCGCTCTATACCACTCACAGGCCACACACTCGTAGTTAGAAGGTGACGTGTTTGTGGGATGTCCCAGGACATTGTCACAAATGCCAAACTCAAGACAGTTGTCGATGACTAGTTGGTTACTCGTTTCCCATTTAACAACTTAAGCCTTGCACAAAGTAAATCACCTCACACACTGGACATCTACAATGGATTCACCAAAGTCTTCTGAGAATGAGTAAATGTCCAAACTGAAAATGAAAGCAAAGTCAGATTTTTCAAGAGTCAGTTGAGATTTCTGTTGGCCTGGCAATCGAGCACAGATTTCTCCCTCAGGGGTTTGCATACTTCTCGAAATTACATGTTCAAAACAACCTGCATTGGCCGGGAATCGAACCCGGGCCTCCCGCGTGGCAGGCGAGAATTCTACCACTGAACAACCAATGCCTTGGAATACTGAGATAATGCTGGAAATCGTATCATAAAGCTTTATCTCCAAGCATATTTTTCGCGTGACAGGCGGGGATACTCACCACTATACTAACGAGGAGCTGGTGTGGTGGACGTTTGAAAAAACGTGGAGCATTGGTACTAACTATACGTTTGCAGTGTTGGGCTTTAACACTTCTAACAAAAACATATGTATAGACTGAATGGTTAGAGCTAGAAACTACGGTGACCCCTCTATGGAAAGCTGAGACTCTCACGAAAACGTACATGTAATCGATTTCGCTCTATACCACTCACAGGCCACACACTCGTAGTTAGAAGGTGACGCGTTTGTGGGATGTCCCAGGACATTGTCACAAATGCCAAACTCAAGACAGTTGTCGATGACTAGTTGGTTACTCGTTTCCCATTTAACAACTTAAGCCTTGCACAAAGTAAATCACCTCACACACTGGACATCTACAATGGATTCACCAAAGTCTTCTGAGAATGAGTAAATGTCCAAACTGAAAATGAAAGCAAAGTCAGATATTTCAAGAGTCAGTTGAGATTTCTGTTGGCCTGGCAATCGAGCACAGATTTCTCCCTCAGGGGTTTGCATACTTCTCGAAATTACATGTTCAAAACATCCTGCATTGGCCGGGAATCGAACCCGGGCCTCCCGCGTGGCAGGCGAGAATTCTACCACTGAACAACCAATGCCTTGGAATACTGAGATAATGCTGGAAATCGTATCATAAAGCTTTATCTCCAAGCATATTTTTCGCATAGTGGGCTCAGCTACATTGTTCACCCTAAAAAAAAAGCAGTCCTTTCTCCCCGTCTGGGAATTGAACCCCGGTCTCCCGCGTGACAGGCGGGGATACTCACCACTATACTAACGAGGAGCTGGTGTGGTGGATGTTTGAAAAAACGTGGAGCATTGGTACTAACTATAAGTTTGCAGTGTTGGGCTTTAACACTTCTAACAAAAACATCTGTATAGACTGAATGGTTAGAGCTAGAAACTACTGTGACCCCTCTATGGAAAGCTGAGACTCTCACGAAAACGTACATGTAATCGATTTCGCTCTATACCACTCACAGGCCACACACTCGTAGTTAGAAGGTGACGCGTTTGTGGGATGTCCCAGGACATTGTCACAAATGCCAAACTCAAGACAGTTGTCGATGACTAGTTGGTTACTCGTTTCCCATTTAACAACTTAAGCCTTGCACAAAGTAAATCACCTCACACACTGGACATCTACAATGGATTCACCAAAGTCTTCTGAGAATGAGTAAATGTCCAAACTGAAAATGAAAGCAAAGTCAGATTTTTCAAGAGTCAGTTGAGATTTCTGTTGGCCTGGCAATCGAGCACAGATTTCTCCCTCAGGGGTTTGCATACTTCTCGAAATTACATGTTCAAAACATCCTGCATTGGCCGGGAATCGAACCCGGGCCTCCCGCGTGGCAGGCGAGAATTCTACCACTGAACAACCAATGCCTTGGAATACTGAGATAATGCTGGAAATCGTATCATAAAGCTTTATCTCCAAGCATATTTTTCGCGTGACAGGCGGGGATACTCACCACTATACTAACGAGGAGCTGGTGTGGTGGACGTTTGAAAAAACGTGGAGCATTGGTACTAACTATAAGTTTGCAGTGTTGGGCTTTAACACTTCTAACAAAAACATATGTATAGACTGAATGGTTAGAGCTAGAAACTACGGTGACCCCTCTATGGAAAGCTGAGACTCTCACGAAAACGTACATGTAATCGATTTCGCTCTATACCACTCACAGGCCACACACTCGTAGTTAGAAGGTGACGCGTTTGTGGGATGTCCCAGGACATTGTCACAAATGCCAAACTCAAGACAGTTGTCGATGACTAGTTGGTTACTCGTTTCCCATTTAACAACTTAAGCCTTGCACAAAGTAAATCACCTCACACACTGGACATCTACAATGGATTCACCAAAGTCTTCTGAGAATGAGTAAATGTCCAAACTGAAAATGAAAGCAAAGTCAGATTTTTCAAGAGTCAGTTGAGATTTCTGTTGGCCTGGCAATCGAGCACAGATTTCTCCCTCAGGGGTTTGCATACTTCTCGAAATTACATGTTCAAAACATCCTGCATTGGCCGGGAATCGAACCCAGGCCTCCCGCGTGGCAGGCGAGAATTCTACCACTGAACAACCAATGCCTTGGAATACTGAGATAATGCTGGAAATCGTATCATAAAGCTTTATCTCCAAGCATATTTTTCGCGTGACAGGCGGGGATACTCACCACTATACTAACGAGGAGCTGGTGTGGTGGACGTTTGAAAAAACGTGGAGCATTGGTACTAACTATACGTTTGCAGTGTTGGGCTTTAACACTTCTAACAAAAACATATGTATAGACTGAATGGTTAGAGCTAGAAACTACGGTGACCCCTCTATGGAAAGCTGAGACTCTCACGAAAACGTACATGTAATCGATTTCGCTCTATACCACTCACAGGCCACACACTCGTAGTTAGAAGGTGACGCGTTTGTGGGATGTCCCAGGACATTGTCACAAATGCCAAACTCAAGACAGTTGTCGATGACTAGTTGGTTACTCGTTTCCCATTTAACAACTTAAGCCTTGCACAAAGTAAATCACCTCACACACTGGACATCTACAATGGATTCACCAAAGTCTTCTGAGAATGAGTAAATGTCCAAACTGAAAATGAAAGCAAAGTCAGATTTTTCAAGAGTCAGTTGAGATTTCTGTTGGCCTGGCAATCGAGCACAGATTTCTCCCTCAGGGGTTTGCATACTTCTCGAAATTACATGTTCAAAACATCCTGCATTGGCCGGGAATCGAACCCGGGCCTCCCGCGTGGCAGGCGAGAATTCTACCACTGAACAACCAATGCCTTGGAATACTGAGATAATGCTGGAAATCGTATCATAAAGCTTTATCTCCAAGCATATTTTTCGCGTGACAGGCGGGGATACTCACCACTATACTAACGAGGAGCTGGTGTGGTGGACGTTTGAAAAAACGTGGAGCATTGGTACTAACTATACGTTTGCAGTGTTGGGCTTTAACACTTCTAACAAAAACATATGTATAGACTGAATGGTTAGAGCTAGAAACTACGGTGACCCCTCTATGGAAAGCTGAGACTCTCACGAAAACGTACATGTAATCGATTTCGCTCTATACCACTCACAGGCCACACACTCGTAGTTAGAAGGTGACGCGTTTGTGGGATGTCCCAGGACATTGTCACAAATGCCAAACTCAAGACAGTTGTCGATGACTAGTTGGTTACTCGTTTCCCATTTAACAACTTAAGCCTTGCACAAAGTAAATCACCTCACACACTGGACATCTACAATGGATTCACCAAAGTCTTCTGAGAATGAGTAAATGTCCAAACTGAAAATGAAAGCAAAGTCAGATTTTTCAAGAGTCAGTTGAGATTTCTGTTGGCCTGGCAATCGAGCACAGATTTCTCCCTCAGGGGTTTGCATACTTCTCGAAATTACATGTTCAAAACATCCTGCATTGGCCGGGAATCGAACCCGGGCCTCCCGCGTGGCAGGCGAGAATTCTACCACTGAACAACCAATGCCTTGGAATACTGAGATAATGCTGGAAAATCGTATCATAAAGCTTTATCTCCAAGCATATTTTTCGCGTGACAGGCGGGGATACTCACCACTATACTAACGAGGAGCTGGTGTGGTGGACGTTTGAAAAAACGTGGAGCATTGGTACTAACTATAAGTTTGCAGTGTTGGGCTTTAACACTTCTAACAAAAACATATGTATAGACTGAATGGTTAGAGCTAGAAACTACTGTGACCCCTCTATGGAAAGCTGAGACTCTCACGAAAACGTACATGTAATCGATTTCGCTCTATACCACTCACAGGCCACACACTCGTAGTTAGAAGGTGACGCGTTTGTGGGATGTCCCAGGACATTGTCACAAATGCCAAACTCAAGACAGTTGTCGATGACTAGTTGGTTACTCGTTTCCCATTTAACAACTTAAGCCTTGCACAAAGTAAATCACCTCACACACTGGACATCTACAATGGATTCACCAAAGTCTTCTGAGAATGAGTAAATGTCCAAACTGAAAATGAAAGCAAAGTCAGATTTTTCAAGAGTCAGTTGAGATTTCTGTTGGCCTGGCAATCGAGCACAGATTTCTCCCTCAGGGGTTTGCATACTTCTCGAAATTACATGTTCAAAACATCCTGCATTGGCCGGGAATCGAACCCGGGCCTCCCGCGTGGCAGGCGAGAATTCTACCACTGAACAACCAATGCCTTGGAATACTGAGATAATGCTGGAAATCGTATCATAAAGCTTTATCTCCAAGCATATTTTTCGCGTGACAGGCGGGGATACTCACCACTATACTAACGAGGAGCTGGTGTGGTGGACGTTTGAAAAAACGTGGAGCATTGGTACTAACTATACGTTTGCAGTGTTGGGCTTTAACACTTCTAACAAAAACATATGTATAGACTGAATGGTTAGAGCTAGAAACTACTGTGACCCCTCTATGGAAAGCTGAGACTCTCACGAAAACGTACATGTAATCGATTTCGCTCTATACCACTCACAGGCCACACACTCGTAGTTAGAAGGTGACGCGTTTGTGGGATGTCCCAGGACATTGTCACAAATGCCAAACTCAAGACAGTTGTCGATGACTAGTTGGTTACTCGTTTCCCATTTAACAACTTAAGCCTTGCACAAAGTAAATCACCTCACACACTGGACATCTACAATGGATTCACCAAAGTCTTCTGAGAATGAGTAAATGTCCAAACTGAAAATGAAAGCAAAGTCAGATTTTTCAAGAGTCAGTTGAGATTTCTGTTGGCCTGGCAATCGAGCACAGATTTCTCCCTCAGGGGTTTGCATACTTCTCGAAATTACATGTTCAAAACATCCTGCATTGGCCGGGAATCGAACCCGGGCCTCCCGCGTGGCAGGCGAGAATTCTACCACTGAACAACCAATGCCTTGGAATACTGAGATAATGCTGGAAATCGTATCATAAAGCTTTATCTCCAAGCATATTTTTCGCATAGTGGGCTCAGCTACATTGTTCACCCTAAAAAAAAAGCAGTCCTTTCTCCCCGTCGGGGAATTGAACCCCGGTCTCCCGCGTGACAGGCGGGGATACTCACCACTATACTAACGAGGAGCTGGTGTGGTGGATGTTTGAAAAAACGTGGAGCATTGGTACTAACTATACGTTTGCAGTGTTGGGCTTTAACACTTCTAACAAAAACATCTGTATAGACTGAATGGTTAGAGCTAGAAACTACTGTGACCCCTCTATGGAAAGCTGAGACTCTCACGAAAACGTACATGTAATCGATTTCGCTCTATACCACTCACAGGCCACACACTCGTAGTTAGAAGGTGACGTGTTTGTGGGATGTCCCAGGACATTGTCACAAATGCCAAACTCAAGACAGTTGTCGATGACTAGTTGGTTACTCGTTTCCCATTTAACAACTTAAGCCTTGCACAAAGTAAATCACCTCACACACTGGACATCTACAATGGATTCACCAAAGTCTTCTGAGAATGAGTAAATGTCCAAACTGAAAATGTAAGCAAAGTCAGATTTTTCAAGAGTCAGTTGAGATTTCTGTTGGCCTGGCAATCGAGCACAGATTTCTCCCTCAGGGGTTTGCATACTTCTCGAAATTACATGTTCAAAACAACCTGCATTGGCCGGGAATCGAACCCGGGCCTCCCGCGTGGCAGGCGAGAATTCTACCACTGAACAACCAATGCCTTGGAATACTGAGATAATGCTCGAAAATCGTATCATAAAGCTTTATCTCCAAGCATATTTTTCGCATAGTGGGCTCAGCTACATTGTTCACCCTAAAAAAAAAGCAGTCCTTTCTCCCCGTCGGGGAATTGAACCCCGGTCTCCCGCGTGACAGGCGGGGATACTCACCACTATACTAACAAGGAGCTGGTGTGGTGGACGTTTGAAAAAACGTGGAGCATTGGTACTAACTATACGTTTGCAGTGTTGGGCTTTAACACTTCTAACAAAAACATCTGTATAGACTGAATGGTTAGAGCTAGAAACTACTGTGACCCCTCTATGGAAAGCTGAGACTCTCACGAAAACGTACATGTAATCGATTTCGCTCTATACCACTCACAGGCCACACACTCGTAGTTAGAAGGTGACGCGTTTGTGGGATGTCCCAGGACATTGTCACAAATGCCAAACTCAAGACAGTTGTCGATGGCTAGTTGGTTACTCGTTTCCCATTTAACAACTTAAGCCTTGCACAAAGTAAATCACCTCACACACTGGACATCTACAATGGATTCACCAAAGTCTTCTGAGAATGAGTAAATGTCCAAACTGAAAATGAAAGCAAAGTCAGATTTTTCAAGAGTCAGTTGAGATTTCTGTTGGCCTGGCAATCGAGCACAGATTTCTCCCTCAGGGGTTTGCATACTTCTCGAAATTACATGTTCAAAACATCCTGCATTGGCCGGGAATCGAACCCGGGCCTCCCGCGTGGCAGGCGAGAATTCTACCACTGAACAACCAATGCCTTGGAATACTGAGATAATGCTGGAAAATCGTATCATAAAGCTTTATCTCCAAGCATATTTTTCGCATTGTGGGCTCAGCTACATTGTTCACCCTAAAAAAAAAGCAGTCCTTTCTCCCCGTCGGGGAATTGAACCCCGGTCTCCCGCGTGACAGGCGGGGATACTCACCACTATACTAACGAGGAGCTGGTGTGGTGGACGTTTGAAAAAACGTGGAGCATTGGTACTAACTATACGTTTGCAGTGTTGGGCTTTAACACTTCTAACAAAAACATATGTATAGACTGAATGGTTAGAGCTAGAAACTACTGTGACCCCTCTATGGAAAGCTGAGACTCTCACGAAAACGTACATGTAATCGATTTCGCTCTATACCACTCACAGGCCACACACTCGTAGTTAGAAGGTGACGCGTTTGTGGGATGTCCCAGGACATTGTCACAAATGCCAAACTCAAGACAGTTGTCGATGACTAGTTGGTTACTCGTTTCCCATTTAACAACTTAAGCCTTGCACAAAGTAAATCACCTCACACACTGGACATCTACAATGGATTCACCAAAGTCTTCTGAGAATGAGTAAATGTCCAAACTGAAAATGAAAGCAAAGTCAGATTTTTCAAGAGTCAGTTGAGATTTCTGTTGGCCTGGCAATCGAGCACAGATTTCTCCCTCAGGGGTTTGCATACTTCTCGAAATTACATGTTCAAAACATCCTGCATTGGCCGGGAATCGAACCCGGGCCTCCCGCGTGGCAGGCGAGAATTCTACCACTGAACAACCAATGCCTTGGAATACTGAGATAATGCTGGAAATCGTATCATAAAGCTTTATCTCCAAGCATATTTTTCGCGTGACAGGCGGGGATACTCACCACTATACTAACGAGGAGCTGGTGTGGTGGACGTTTGAAAAAACGTGGAGCATTGGTACTAACTATACGTTTGCAGTGTTGGGCTTTAACACTTCTAACAAAAACATATGTATAGACTGAATGGTTAGAGCTAGAAACTACTGTGACCCCTCTATGGAAAGCTGAGACTCTCACGAAAACGTACATGTAATCGATTTCGCTCTATACCACTCACAGGCCACACACTCGTAGTTAGAAGGTGACGCGTTTGTGGGATGTCCCAGGACATTGTCACAAATGCCAAACTCAAGACAGTTGTCGATGGCTAGTTGGTTACTCGTTTCCCATTTAACAACTTAAGCCTTGCACAAAGTAAATCACCTCACACACTGGACATCTACAATGGATTCACCAAAGTCTTCTGAGAATGAGTAAATGTCCAAACTGAAAATGAAAGCAAAGTCAGATTTTTCAAGAGTCAGTTGAGATTTCTGTTGGCCTGGCAATCGAGCACAGATTTCTCCCTCAGGGGTTTGCATACTTCTCGAAATTACATGTTCAAAACATCCTGCATTGGCCGGGAATCGAACCCGGGCCTCCCGCGTGGCAGGCGAGAATTCTACCACTGAACAACCAATGCCTTGGAATACTGAGATAATGCTGGAAAATCGTATCATAAAGCTTTATCTCCAAGCATATTTTTCGCATAGTGGGCTCAGCTACATTGTTCACCCTAAAAAAAAAAGCAGTCCTTTCTCCCCGTCGGGGAATTGAACCCCGGTCTCCCGCGTGACAGGCGGGGATACTCACCACTATACTAACGAGGAGCTGGTGTGGTGGACGTTTGAAAAAACGTGGAGCATTGGTACTAACTATACGTTTGCAGTGTTGGGCTTTAACACTTCTAACAAAAACATATGTATAGACTGAATGGTTAGAGCTAGAAACTACGGTGACCCCTCTATGGAAAGCTGAGACTCTCACGAAAACGTACATGTAATCGATTTCGCTCTATACCACTCACAGGCCACACACTCGTAGTTAGAAGGTGACGCGTTTGTGGGATGTCCCAGGACATTGTCACAAATGCCAAACTCAAGACAGTTGTCGATGACTAGTTGGTTACTCGTTTCCCATTTAACAACTTAAGCCTTGCACAAAGTAAATCACCTCACACACTGGACATCTACAATGGATTCACCAAAGTCTTCTGAGAATGAGTAAATGTCCAAACTGAAAATGAAAGCAAAGTCAGATTTTTCAAGAGTCAGTTGAGATTTCTGTTGGCCTGGCAATCGAGCACAGATTTCTCCCTCAGGGGTTTGCATACTTCTCGAAATTACATGTTCAAAACATCCTGCATTGGCCGGGAATCGAACCCGGGCCTCCCGCGTGGCAGGCGAGAATTCTACCACTGAACAACCAATGCCTTGGAATACTGAGATAATGCTGGAAAATCGTATCATAAAGCTTTATCTCCAAGCATATTTTTCGCATAGTGGGCTCAGCTACATTGTTCACCCTAAAAAAAAAGCAGTCCTTTCTCCCCGTCGGGGAATTGAACCCCGGTCTCCCGCGTGACAGGCGGGGATACTCACCACTATACTAACGAGGAGCTGGTGTGGTGGACGTTTGAAAAAACGTGGAGCATTGGTACTAACTATACGTTTGCAGTGTTGGGCTTTAACACTTCTAACAAAAACATATGTATAGACTGAATGGTTAGAGCTAGAAACTACGGTGACCCCTCTATGGAAAGCTGAGACTCTCACGAAAACGTACATGTAATCGATTTCGCTCTATACCACTCACAGGCCACACACTCGTAGTTAGAAGGTGACGCGTTTGTGGGATGTCCCAGGACATTGTCACAAATGCCAAACTCAAGACAGTTGTCGATGACTAGTTGGTTACTCGTTTCCCATTTAACAACTTAAGCCTTGCACAAAGTAAATCACCTCACACACTGGACATCTACAATGGATTCACCAAAGTCTTCTGAGAATGAGTAAATGTCCAAACTGAAAATGAAAGCAAAGTCAGATTTTTCAAGAGTCAGTTGAGATTTCTGTTGGCCTGGCAATCGAGCACAGATTTCTCCCTCAGGGGTTTGCATACTTCTCGAAATTACATGTTCAAAACATCCTGCATTGGCCGGGAATCGAACCCGGGCCTCCCGCATGGCAGGCGAGAATTCTACCACTGAACAACCAATGCCTTGGAATACTGAGATAATGCTGGAAATCGTATCATAAAGCTTTATCTCCAAGCATATTTTTCGCATAGTGGGCTCAGCTACATTGTTCACCCTAAAAAAAAAAGCAGTCCTTTCTCCCCGTCGGGGAATTGAACCCCGGTCTCCCGCGTGACAGGCGGGGATACTCACCACTATACTAACGAGGAGCTGGTGTGGTGGACGTTTGAAAAAACGTGGAGCATTGGTACTAACTATAAGTTTGCAGTGTTGGGCTTTAACACTTCTAACAAAAACATCTGTATAGACTGAATGGTTAGAGCTAGAAACTACTGTGACCCCTCTATGGAAAGCTGAGACTCTCACGAAAACGTACATGTAATCGATTTCGCTCTATACCACTCACAGGCCACACACTCGTAGTTAGAAGGTGACGCGTTTGTGGGATGTCCCAGGACATTGTCACAAATGCCAAACTCAAGACAGTTGTCGATGGCTAGTTGGTTACTCGTTTCCCATTTAACAACTTAAGCCTTGCACAAAGTAAATCACCTCACACACTGGACATCTACAATGGATTCACCAAAGTCTTCTGAGAATGAGTAAATGTCCAAACTGAAAATGAAAGCAAAGTCAGATTTTTCAAGAGTCAGTTGAGATTTCTGTTGGCCTGGCAATCGAGCACAGATTTCTCCCTCAGGGGTTTGCATACTTCTCGAAATTACATGTTCAAAACATCCTGCATTGGCCGGGAATCGAACCCGGGCCTCCCGCATGGCAGGCGAGAATTCTACCACTGAACAACCAATGCCTTGGAATACTGAGATAATGCTGGAAATCGTATCATAAAGCTTTATCTCCAAGCATATTTTTCGCATAGTGGGCTCAGCTACATTGTTCACCCTAAAAAAAAAAGCAGTCCTTTCTCCCCGTCGGGGAATTGAACCCCGGTCTCCCGCGTGACAGGCGGGGATACTCACCACTATACTAACGAGGAGCTGGTGTGGTGGACGTTTGAAAAAACGTGGAGCATTGGTACTAACTATAAGTTTGCAGTGTTGGGCTTTAACACTTCTAACAAAAACATCTGTATAGACTGAATGGTTAGAGCTAGAAACTACTGTGACCCCTCTATGGAAAGCTGAGACTCTCACGAAAACGTACATGTAATCGATTTCGCTCTATACCACTCACAGGCCACACACTCGTAGTTAGAAGGTGACGCGTTTGTGGGATGTCCCAGGACATTGTCACAAATGCCAAACTCAAGACAGTTGTCGATGGCTAGTTGGTTACTCGTTTCCCATTTAACAACTTAAGCCTTGCACAAAGTAAATCACCTCACACACTGGACATCTACAATGGATTCACCAAAGTCTTCTGAGAATGAGTAAATGTCCAAACTGAAAATGAAAGCAAAGTCAGATTTTTCAAGAGTCAGTTGAGATTTCTGTTGGCCTGGCAATCGAGCACAGATTTCTCCCTCAGGGGTTTGCATACTTCTCGAAATTACATGTTCAAAACATCCTGCATTGGCCGGGAATCGAACCCGGGCCTCCCGCATGGCAGGCGAGAATTCTACCACTGAACAACCAATGCCTTGGAATACTGAGATAATGCTGGAAATCGTATCATAAAGCTTTATCTCCAAGCATATTTTTCGCATAGTGGGCTCAGCTACATTGTTCACCCTAAAAAAAAAAGCAGTCCTTTCTCCCCGTCGGGGAATTGAACCCCGGTCTCCCGCGTGACAGGCGGGGATACTCACCACTATACTAACGAGGAGCTGGTGTGGTGGACGTTTGAAAAAACGTGGAGCATTGGTACTAACTATAAGTTTGCAGTGTTGGGCTTTAACACTTCTAACAAAAACATCTGTATAGACTGAATGGTTAGAGCTAGAAACTACTGTGACCCCTCTATGGAAAGCTGAGACTCTCACGAAAACGTACATGTAATCGATTTCGCTCTATACCACTCACAGGCCACACACTCGTAGTTAGAAGGTGACGCGTTTGTGGGATGTCCCAGGACATTGTCACAAATGCCAAACTCAAGACAGTTGTCGATGGCTAGTTGGTTACTCGTTTCCCATTTAACAACTTAAGCCTTGCACAAAGTAAATCACCTCACACACTGGACATCTACAATGGATTCACCAAAGTCTTCTGAGAATGAGTAAATGTCCAAACTGAAAATGAAAGCAAAGTCAGATTTTTCAAGAGTCAGTTGAGATTTCTGTTGGCCTGGCAATCGAGCACAGATTTCTCCCTCAGGGGTTTGCATACTTCTCGAAATTACATGTTCAAAACATCCTGCATTGGCCGGGAATCGAACCCGGGCCTCCCGCGTGGCAGGCGAGAATTCTACCACTGAACAACCAATGCCTTGGAATACTGAGATAATGCTGGAAATCGTATCATAAAGCTTTATCTCCAAGCATATTTTTCGCGTGACAGGCGGGGATACTCACCACTATACTAACGAGGAGCTGGTGTGGTGGACGTTTGAAAAAACGTGGAGCATTGGTACTAACTATAAGTTTGCAGTGTTGGGCTTTAACACTTCTAACAAAAACATATGTATAGACTGAATGGTTAGAGCTAGAAACTACTGTGACCCCTCTATGGAAAGCTGAGACTCTCACGAAAACGTACATGTAATCGATTTCGCTCTATACCACTCACAGGCCACACACTCGTAGTTAGAAGGTGACGCGTTTGTGGGATGTCCCAGGACATTGTCACAAATGCCAAACTCAAGACAGTTGTCGATGACTAGTTGGTTACTCGTTTCCCATTTAACAACTTAAGCCTTGCACAAAGTAAATCACCTCACACACTGGACATCTACAATGGATTCACCAAAGTCTTCTGAGAATGAGGAAATGTCCAAACTGAAAATGAAAGCAAAGTCAGATTTTTCAAGAGTCAGTTGAGATTTCTGTTGGCCTGGCAATCGAGCACAGATTTCTCCCTCAGGGGTTTGCATACTTCTCGAAATTACATGTTCAAAACATCCTGCATTGGCCGGGAATCGAACCCGGGCCTCCCGCGTGGCAGGCGAGAATTCTACCACTGAACAACCAATGCCTTGGAATACTGAGATAATGCTGGAAATCGTATCATAAAGCTTTATCTCCAAGCATATTTTTCGCGTGACAGGCGGGGATACTCACCACTATACTAACGAGGAGCTGGTGTGGTGGACGTTTGAAAAAACGTGGAGCATTGGTACTAACTATACGTTTGCAGTGTTGGGCTTTAACACTTCTAACAAAAACATATGTATAGACTGAATGGTTAGAGCTAGAAACTACTGTGACCCCTCTATGGAAAGCTGAGACTCTCACGAAAACGTACATGTAATCGATTTCGCTCTATACCACTCACAGGCCACACACTCGTAGTTAGAAGGTGACGCGTTTGTGGGATGTCCCAGGACATTGTCACAAATGCCAAACTCAAGACAGTTGTCGATGACTAGTTGGTTACTCGTTTCCCATTTAACAACTTAAGCCTTGCACAAAGTAAATCACCTCACACACTGGACATCTACAATGGATTCACCAAAGTCTTCTGAGAATGAGTAAATGTCCAAACTGAAAATGAAAGCAAAGTCAGATTTTTCAAGAGTCAGTTGAGATTTCTGTTGGCCTGGCAATCGAGCACAGATTTCTCCCTCAGGGGTTTGCATACTCCTCGAAATTACATGTTCAAAACATCCTGCATTGGCCGGGAATCGAACCCGGGCCTCCCGCGTGGCAGGCGAGAATTCTACCACTGAACAACCAATGCCTTGGAATACTGAGATAATGCTGGAAAATCGTATCATAAAGCTTTATCTCCAAGCATATTTTTCGCGTGACAGGCGGGGATACTCACCACTATACTAACGAGGAGCTGGTGTGGTGGACGTTTGAAAAAACGTGGAGCATTGGTACTAACTATAAGTTTGCAGTGTTGGGCTTTAACACTTCTAACAAAAACATATGTATAGACTGAATGGTTAGAGCTAGAAACTACTGTGACCCCTCTATGGAAAGCTGAGACTCTCACGAAAACGTACATGTAATCGATTTCGCTCTATACCACTCACAGGCCACACACTCGTAGTTAGAAGGTGACGCGTTTGTGGGATGTCCCAGGACATTGTCACAAATGCCAAACTCAAGACAGTTGTCGATGACTAGTTGGTTACTCGTTTCCCATTTAACAACTTAAGCCTTGCACAAAGTAAATCACCTCACACACTGGACATCTACAATGGATTCACCAAAGTCTTCTGAGAATGAGGAAATGTCCAAACTGAAAATGAAAGCAAAGTCAGATTTTTCAAGAGTCAGTTGAGATTTCTGTTGGCCTGGCAATCGAGCACAGATTTCTCCCTCAGGGGTTTGCATACTTCTCGAAATTACATGTTCAAAACATCCTGCATTGGCCGGGAATCGAACCCGGGCCTCCCGCGTGGCAGGCGAGAATTCTACCACTGAACAACCAATGCCTTGGAATACTGAGATAATGCTGGAAATCGTATCATAAAGCTTTATCTCCAAGCATATTTTTCGCGTGACAGGCGGGGATACTCACCACTATACTAACGAGGAGCTGGTGTGGTGGACGTTTGAAAAAACGTGGAGCATTGGTACTAACTATACGTTTGCAGTGTTGGGCTTTAACACTTCTAACAAAAACATATGTATAGACTGAATGGTTAGAGCTAGAAACTACTGTGACCCCTCTATGGAAAGCTGAGACTCTCACGAAAACGTACATGTAATCGATTTCGCTCTATACCACTCACAGGCCACACACTCGTAGTTAGAAGGTGACGCGTTTGTGGGATGTCCCAGGACATTGTCACAAATGCCAAACTCAAGACAGTTGTCGATGACTAGTTGGTTACTCGTTTCCCATTTAACAACTTAAGCCTTGCACAAAGTAAATCACCTCACACACTGGACATCTACAATGGATTCACCAAAGTCTTCTGAGAATGAGTAAATGTCCAAACTGAAAATGAAAGCAAAGTCAGATTTTTCAAGAGTCAGTTGAGATTTCTGTTGGCCTGGCAATCGAGCACAGATTTCTCCCTCAGGGGTTTGCATACTCCTCGAAATTACATGTTCAAAACATCCTGCATTGGCCGGGAATCGAACCCGGGCCTCCCGCGTGGCAGGCGAGAATTCTACCACTGAACAACCAATGCCTTGGAATACTGAGATAATGCTGGAAAATCGTATCATAAAGCTTTATCTCCAAGCATATTTTTCGCGTGACAGGCGGGGATACTCACCACTATACTAACGAGGAGCTGGTGTGGTGGACGTTTGAAAAAACGTGGAGCATTGGTACTAACTATAAGTTTGCAGTGTTGGGCTTTAACACTTCTAACAAAAACATATGTATAGACTGAATGGTTAGAGCTAGAAACTACTGTGACCCCTCTATGGAAAGCTGAGACTCTCACGAAAACGTACATGTAATCGATTTCGCTCTATACCACTCACAGGCCACACACTCGTAGTTAGAAGGTGACGCGTTTGTGGGATGTCCCAGGACATTGTCACAAATGCCAAACTCAAGACAGTTGTCGATGACTAGTTGGTTACTCGTTTCCCATTTAACAACTTAAGCCTTGCACAAAGTAAATCACCTCACACACTGGACATCTACAATGGATTCACCAAAGTCTTCTGAGAATGAGTAAATGTCCAAACTGAAAATGAAAGCAAAGTCAGATTTTTCAAGAGTCAGTTGAGATTTCTGTTGGCCTGGCAATCGAGCACAGATTTCTCCCTCAGGGGTTTGCATACTTCTCGAAATTACATGTTCAAAACATCCTGCATTGGCCGGGAATCGAACCCGGGCCTCCCGCGTGGCAGGCGAGAATTCTACCACTGAACAACCAATGCCTTGGAATACTGAGATAATGCTGGAAATCGTATCATAAAGCTTTATCTCCAAGCATATTTTTCGCGTGACAGGCGGGGATACTCACCACTATACTAACGAGGAGCTGGTGTGGTGGACGTTTGAAAAAACGTGGAGCATTGGTACTAACTATACGTTTGCAGTGTTGGGCTTTAACACTTCTAACAAAAACATATGTATAGACTGAATGGTTAGAGCTAGAAACTACTGTGACCCCTCTATGGAAAGCTGAGACTCTCACGAAAACGTACATGTAATCGATTTCGCTCTATACCACTCACAGGCCACACACTCGTAGTTAGAAGGTGACGCGTTTGTGGGATGTCCCAGGACATTGTCACAAATGCCAAACTCAAGACAGTTGTCGATGACTAGTTGGTTACTCGTTTCCCATTTAACAACTTAAGCCTTGCACAAAGTAAATCACCTCACACACTGGACATCTACAATGGATTCACCAAAGTCTTCTGAGAATGAGTAAATGTCCAAACTGAAAATGAAAGCAAAGTCAGATTTTTCAAGAGTCAGTTGAGATTTCTGTTGGCCTGGCAATCGAGCACAGATTTCTCCCTCAGGGGTTTGCATACTTCTCGAAATTACATGTTCAAAACATCCTGCATTGGCCGGGAATCGAACCCGGGCCTCCCGCGTGGCAGGCGAGAATTCTACCACTGAACAACCAATGCCTTGGAATACTGAGATAATGCTGGAAAATCGTATCATAAAGCTTTATCTCCAAGCATATTTTTCGCATAGTGGGCTCAGCTACATTGTTCACCCTAAAAAAAAAGCAGTCCTTTCTCCCCGTCGGGGAATTGAACCCCGGTCTCCCGCGTGACAGGCGGGGATACTCACCACTATACTAACGAGGAGCTGGTGTGGTGGATGTTTGAAAAAACGTGGAGCATTGGTACTAACTATAAGTTTGCAGTGTTGGGCTTTAACACTTCTAACAAAAACATCTGTATAGACTGAATGGTTAGAGCTAGAAACTACTGTGACCCCTCTATGGAAAGCTGAGACTCTCACGAAAACGTACATGTAATCGATTTCGCTCTATACCACTCACAGGCCACACACTCGTAGTTAGAAGGTGACGCGTTTGTGGGATGTCCCAGGACATTGTCACAAATGCCAAACTCAAGACAGTTGTCGATGGCTAGTTGGTTACTCGTTTCCCATTTAACAACTTAAGCCTTGCACAAAGTAAATCACCTCACACACTGGACATCTACAATGGATTCACCAAAGTCTTCTGAGAATGAGTAAATGTCCAAACTGAAAATGAAAGCAAAGTCAGATTTTTCAAGAGTCACTTGAGATTTCTGTTGGCCTGGCAATCGAGCACAGATTTCTCCCTCAGGGGTTTGCATACTTCTCGAAATTACATGTTCAAAACATCCTGCATTGGCCGGGAATCGAACCCGGGCCTCCCGCGTGGCAGGCGAGAATTCTACCACTGAACAACCAATGCCTTGGAATACTGATATAATGCTGGAAATCGTATCATAAAGCTTTATCTCCAAGCATATTTTTCGCGTGACAGGCGGGGATACTCACCACTATACTAACGAGGAGCTGGTGTGGTGGACGTTTGAAAAAACGTGGAGCATTGGTACTAACTATACGTTTGCAGTGTTGGGCTTTAACACTTCTAACAAAAACATATGTATAGACTGAATGGTTAGAGCTAGAAACTACTGTGACCCCTCTATGGAAAGCTGAGACTCTCACGAAAACGTACATGTAATCGATTTCGCTCTATACCACTCACAGGCCACACACTCGTAGTTAGAAGGTGACGCGTTTGTGGGATGTCCCAGGACATTGTCACAAATGCCAAACTCAAGACAGTTGTCGATGACTAGTTGGTTACTCGTTTCCCATTTAACAACTTAAGCCTTGCACAAAGTAAATCACCTCACACACTGGACATCTACAATGGATTCACCAAAGTCTTCTGAGAATGAGTAAATGTCCAAACTGAAAATGAAAGCAAAGTCAGATTTTTCAAGAGTCAGTTGAGATTTCTGTTGGCCTGGCAATCGAGCACAGATTTCTCCCTCAGGGGTTTGCATACTCCTCGAAATTACATGTTCAAAACATCCTGCATTGGCCGGGAATCGAACCCGGGCCTCCCGCGTGGCAGGCGAGAATTCTACCACTGAACAACCAATGCCTTGGAATACTGAGATAATGCTGGAAAATCGTATCATAAAGCTTTATCTCCAAGCATATTTTTCGCATAGTGGGCTCAGCTACATTGTTCACCCTAAAAAAAAAGCAGTCCTTTCTCCCCGTCGGGGAATTGAACCCCGGTCTCCCGCGTGACAGGCGGGGATACTCACCACTATACTAACGAGGAGCTGGTGTGGTGGATGTTTGAAAAAACGTGGAGCATTGGTACTAACTATACGTTTGCAGTGTTGGGCTTTAACACTTCTAACAAAAACATATGTATAGACTGAATGGTTAGAGCTAGAAACTACGGTGACCCCTCTATGGAAAGCTGAGACTCTCACGAAAACGTACATGTAATCGATTTCGCTCTATACCACTCACAGGCCACACACTCGTAGTTAGAAGGTGACGCGTTTGTGGGATGTCCCAGGACATTGTCACAAATGCCAAACTCAAGACAGTTGTCGATGACTAGTTGGTTACTCGTTTCCCATTTAACAACTTAAGCCTTGCACAAAGTAAATCACCTCACACACTGGACATCTACAATGGATTCACCAAAGTCTTCTGAGAATGAGTAAATGTCCAAACTGAAAATGAAAGCAAAGTCAGATTTTTCAAGAGTCAGTTGAGATTTCTGTTGGCCTGGCAATCGAGCACAGATTTCTCCCTCAGGGGTTTGCATACTTCTCGAAATTACATGTTCAAAACATCCTGCATTGGCCGGGAATCGAACCCGGGCCTCCCGCGTGGCAGGCGAGAATTCTACCACTGAACAACCAATGCCTTGGAATACTGAGATAATGCTGGAAATCGTATCATAAAGCTTTATCTCCAAGCATATTTTTCGCGTGACAGGCGGGGATACTCACCACTATACTAACGAGGAGCTGGTGTGGTGGACGTTTGAAAAAACGTGGAGCATTGGTACTAACTATAAGTTTGCAGTGTTGGGCTTTAACACTTCTAACAAAAACATATGTATAGACTGAATGGTTAGAGCTAGAAACTACTGTGACCCCTCTATGGAAAGCTGAGACTCTCACGAAAACGTACATGTAATCGATTTCGCTCTATACCACTCACAGGCCACACACTCGTAGTTAGAAGGTGACGCGTTTGTGGGATGTCCCAGGACATTGTCACAAATGCCAAACTCAAGACAGTTGTCGATGACTAGTTGGTTACTCGTTTCCCATTTAACAACTTAAGCCTTGCACAAAGTAAATCACCTCACACACTGGACATCTACAATGGATTCACCAAAGTCTTCTGAGAATGAGTAAATGTCCAAACTGAAAATGAAAGCAAAGTCAGATTTTTCAAGAGTCAGTTGAGATTTCTGTTGGCCTGGCAATCGAGCACAGATTTCTCCCTCAGGGGTTTGCATACTTCTCGAAATTACATGTTCAAAACATCCTGCATTGGCCGGGAATCGAACCCGGGCCTCCCGCGTGGCAGGCGAGAATTCTACCACTGAACAACCAATGCCTTGGAATACTGAGATAATGCTGGAAATCGTATCATAAAGCTTTATCTCCAAGCATATTTTTCGCGTGACAGGCGGGGATACTCACCACTATACTAACGAGGAGCTGGTGTGGTGGACGTTTGAAAAAACGTGGAGCATTGGTACTAACTATACGTTTGCAGTGTTGGGCTTTAACACTTCTAACAAAAACATATGTATAGACTGAATGGTTAGAGCTAGAAACTACTGTGACCCCTCTATGGAAAGCTGAGACTCTCACGAAAACGTACATGTAATCGATTTCGCTCTATACCACTCACAGGCCACACACTCGTAGTTAGAAGGTGACGCGTTTGTGGGATGTCCCAGGACATTGTCACAAATGCCAAACTCAAGACAGTTGTCGATGACTAGTTGGTTACTCGTTTCCCATTTAACAACTTAAGCCTTGCACAAAGTAAATCACCTCACACACTGGACATCTACAATGGATTTACCAAAGTCTTCTGAGAATGAGTAAATGTCCAAACTGAAAATGAAAGCAAAGTCAGATTTTTCAAGAGTCAGTTGAGATTTCTGTTGGCCTGGCAATCGAGCACAGATTTCTCCCTCAGGGGTTTGCATACTTCTCGAAATTACATGTTCAAAACATCCTGCATTGGCCGGGAATCGAACCCGGGCCTCCCGCGTGGCAGGCGAGAATTCTACCACTGAACAACCAATGCCTTGGAATACTGAGATAATGCTGGAAAATCGTATCATAAAGCTTTATCTCCAAGCATATTTTTCGCATAGTGGGCTCAGCTACATTGTTCACCCTAAAAAAAAAGCAGTCCTTTCTCCCCGTCGGGGAATTGAACCCCGGTCTCCCGCGTGACAGGCGGGGATACTCACCACTATACTAACGAGGAGCTGGTGTGGTGGATGTTTGAAAAAACGTGGAGCATTGGTACTAACTATACGTTTGCAGTGTTGGGCTTTAACACTTCTAACAAAAACATATGTATAGACTGAATGGTTAGAGCTAGAAACTACGGTGACCCCTCTATGGAAAGCTGAGACTCTCACGAAAACGTACATGTAATCGATTTCGCTCTATACCACTCACAGGCCACACACTCGTAGTTAGAAGGTGACTCGTTTGTGGGATGTCCCAGGACATTGTCACAAATGCCAAACTCAAGACAGTTGTCGATGACTAGTTGGTTACTCGTTTCCCATTTAACAACTTAAGCCTTGCACAAAGTAAATCACCTCACACACTGGACATCTACAATGGATTCACCAAAGTCTTCTGAGAATGAGTAAATGTCCAAACTGAAAATGAAAGCAAAGTCAGATTTTTCAAGAGTCAGTTGAGATTTCTGTTGGCCTGGCAATCGAGCACAGATTTCTCCCTCAGGGGTTTGCATACTTCTCGAAATTACATGTTCAAAACATCCTGCATTGGCCGGGAATCGAACCCGGGCCTCCCGCATGGCAGGCGAGAATTCTACCACTGAACAACCAATGCCTTGGAATACTGAGATAATGCTGGAAATCGTATCATAAAGCTTTATCTCCAAGCATATTTTTCGCATAGTGGGCTCAGCTACATTGTTCACCCTAAAAAAAAAAGCAGTCCTTTCTCCCCGTCGGGGAATTGAACCCCGGTCTCCCGCGTGACAGGCGGGGATACTCACCACTATACTAACGAGGAGCTGGTGTGGTGGACGTTTGAAAAAACGTGGAGCATTGGTACTAACTATAAGTTTGCAGTGTTGGGCTTTAACACTTCTAACAAAAACATCTGTATAGACTGAATGGTTAGAGCTAGAAACTACTGTGACCCCTCTATGGAAAGCTGAGACTCTCACGAAAACGTACATGTAATCGATTTCGCTCTATACCACTCACAGGCCACACACTCGTAGTTAGAAGGTGACGCGTTTGTGGGATGTCCCAGGACATTGTCACAAATGCCAAACTCAAGACAGTTGTCGATGGCTAGTTGGTTACTCGTTTCCCATTTAACAACTTAAGCCTTGCACAAAGTAAATCACCTCACACACTGGACATCTACAATGGATTCACCAAAGTCTTCTGAGAATGAGTAAATGTCCAAACTGAAAATGAAAGCAAAGTCAGATTTTTCAAGAGTCAGTTGAGATTTCTGTTGGCCTGGCAATCGAGCACAGATTTCTCCCTCAGGGGTTTGCATACTTCTCGAAATTACATGTTCAAAACATCCTGCATTGGCCGGGAATCGAACCCAGGCCTCCCGCGTGGCAGGCGAGAATTCTACCACTGAACAACCAATGCCTTGGAATACTGAGATAATGCTGGAAAATCGTATCATAAAGCTTTATCTCCAAGCATATTTTTCGCATCGTGGGCTCAGCTACATTGTTCACCCTAAAAAAAAAGCAGTCCTTTCTCCCCGTCGGGGAATTGAACCCCGGTCTCCCGCGTGACAGGCGGGGATACTCACCACTATACTAACGAGGAGCTGGTGTGGTGGACGTTTGAAAAAACGTGGAGCATTGGTACTAACTATACGTTTGCAGTGTTGGGCTTTAACACTTCTAACAAAAACATCTGTATAGACTGAATGGTTAGAGCTAGAAACTACTGTGACCCCTCTATGGAAAGCTGAGACTCTCACGAAAACGTACATGTAATCGATTTCGCTCTATACCACTCACAGGCCACACACTCGTAGTTAGAAGGTGACGCGTTTGTGGGATGTCCCAGGACATTGTCACAAATGCCAAACTCAAGACAGTTGTCGATGGCTAGTTGGTTACTCGTTTCCCATTTAACAACTTAAGCCTTGCACAAAGTAAATCACCTCACACACTGGACATCTACAATGGATTCACCAAAGTCTTCTGAGAATGAGTAAATGTCCAAACTGAAAATGAAAGCAAAGTCAGATTTTTCAAGAGTCAGTTGAGATTTCTGTTGGCCTGGCAATCGAGCACAGATTTCTCCCTCAGGGGTTTGCATACTTCTCGAAATTACATGTTCAAAACATCCTGCATTGGCCGGGAATCGAACCCAGGCCTCCCGCATGGCAGGCGAGAATTCTACCACTGAACAACCAATGCCTTGGAATACTGAGATAATGCTGGAAAATCGTATCATAAAGCTTTATCTCCAAGCATATTTTTCGCATCGTGGGCTCAGCTACATTGTTCACCCTAAAAAAAAAGCAGTCCTTTCTCCCCGTCGGGGAATTGAACCCCGGTCTCCCGCGTGACAGGCGGGGATACTCACCACTATACTAACGAGGAGCTGGTGTGGTGGACGTTTGAAAAAACGTGGAGCATTGGTACTAACTATACGTTTGCAGTGTTGGGCTTTAACACTTCTAACAAAAACATCTGTATAGACTGAATGGTTAGAGCTAGAAACTACTGTGACCCCTCTATGGAAAGCTGAGACTCTCACGAAAACGTACATGTAATCGATTTCGCTCTATACCACTCACAGGCCACACACTCGTAGTTAGAAGGTGACGCGTTTGTGGGATGTCCCAGGACATTGTCACAAATGCCAAACTCAAGACAGTTGTCGATGGCTAGTTGGTTACTCGTTTCCCATTTAACAACTTAAGCCTTGCACAAAGTAAATCACCTCACACACTGGACATCTACAATGGATTCACCAAAGTCTTCTGAGAATGAGTAAATGTCCAAACTGAAAATGAAAGCAAAGTCAGATTTTTCAAGAGTCAGTTGAGATTTCTGTTGGCCTGGCAATCGAGCACAGATTTCTCCCTCAGGGGTTTGCATACTTCTCGAAATTACATGTTCAAAACATCCTGCATTGGCCGGGAATCGAACCCAGGCCTCCCGCATGGCAGGCGAGAATTCTACCACTGAACAACCAATGCCTTGGAATACTGAGATAATGCTGGAAAATCGTATCATAAAGCTTTATCTCCAAGCATATTTTTCGCATCGCTCGTGGGCTCAGCTACATTGTTCACCCTAAAAAAAAAGCAGTCCTTTCTCCCCGTCGGGGAATTGAACCCCGGTCTCCCGCGTGACAGGCGGGGATACTCACCACTATACTAACGAGGAGCTGGTGTGGTGGACGTTTGAAAAAACGTGGAGCATTGGTACTAACTATACGTTTGCAGTGTTGGGCTTTAACACTTCTAACAAAAACATCTGTATAGACTGAATGGTTAGAGCTAGAAACTACTGTGACCCCTCTATGGAAAGCTGAGACTCTCACGAAAACGTACATGTAATCGATTTCGCTCTATACCACTCACAGGCCACACACTCGTAGTTAGAAGGTGACGCGTTTGTGGGATGTCCCAGGACATTGTCACAAATGCCAAACTCAAGACAGTTGTCGATGGCTAGTTGGTTACTCGTTTCCCATTTAACAACTTAAGCCTTGCACAAAGTAAATCACCTCACACACTGGACATCTACAATGGATTCACCAAAGTCTTCTGAGAATGAGTAAATGTCCAAACTGAAAATGAAAGCAAAGTCAGATTTTTCAAGAGTCAGTTGAGATTTCTGTTGGCCTGGCAATCGAGCACAGATTTCTCCCTCAGGGGTTTGCATACTTCTCGAAATTACATGTTCAAAACATCCTGCATTGGCCGGGAATCGAACCCAGGCCTCCCGCGTGGCAGGCGAGAATTCTACCACTGAACAACCAATGCCTTGGAATACTGAGATAATGCTGGAAAATCGTATCATAAAGCTTTATCTCCAAGCATATTTTTCGCATCGTGGGCTCAGCTACATTGTTCACCCTAAAAAAAAAGCAGTCCTTTCTCCCCGTCGGGGAATTGAACCCCGGTCTCCCGCGTGACAGGCGGGGATACTCACCACTATACTAACGAGGAGCTGGTGTGGTGGACGTTTGAAAAAACGTGGAGCATTGGTACTAACTATACGTTTGCAGTGTTGGGCTTTAACACTTCTAACAAAAACATCTGTATAGACTGAATGGTTAGAGCTAGAAACTACTGTGACCCCTCTATGGAAAGCTGAGACTCTCACGAAAACGTACATGTAATCGATTTCGCTCTATACCACTCACAGGCCACACACTCGTAGTTAGAAGGTGACGCGTTTGTGGGATGTCCCAGGACATTGTCACAAATGCCAAACTCAAGACAGTTGTCGATGGCTAGTTGGTTACTCGTTTCCCATTTAACAACTTAAGCCTTGCACAAAGTAAATCACCTCACACACTGGACATCTACAATGGATTCACCAAAGTCTTCTGAGAATGAGTAAATGTCCAAACTGAAAATGAAAGCAAAGTCAGATTTTTCAAGAGTCAGTTGAGATTTCTGTTGGCCTGGCAATCGAGCACAGATTTCTCCCTCAGGGGTTTGCATACTTCTCGAAATTACATGTTCAAAACATCCTGCATTGGCCGGGAATCGAACCCGGGCCTCCCGCGTGGCAGGCGAGAATTCTACCACTGAACAACCAATGCCTTGGAATACTGAGATAATGCTGGAAAATCGTATCATAAAGCTTTATCTCCAAGCATATTTTTCGCATCGTGGGCTCAGCTACATTGTTCACCCTAAAAAAAAAGCAGTCCTTTCTCCCCGTCGGGGAATTGAACCCCGGTCTCCCGCGTGACAGGCGGGGATACTCACCACTATACTAACGAGGAGCTGGTATGGTGGACGTTTGAAAAAACGTGGAGCATTGGTACTAACTATACGTTTGCAGTGTTGGGCTTTAACACTTCTAACAAAAACATCTGTATAGACTGAATGGTTAGAGCTAGAAACTACTGTGACCCCTCTATGGAAAGCTGAGACTCTCACGAAAACGTACATGTAATCGATTTCGCTCTATACCACTCACAGGCCACACACTCGTAGTTAGAAGGTGACGCGTTTGTGGGATGTCCCAGGACATTGTCACAAATGCCAAACTCAAGACAGTTGTCGATGGCTAGTTGGTTACTCGTTTCCCATTTAACAACTTAAGCCTTGCACAAAGTAAATCACCTCACACACTGGACATCTACAATGGATTCACCAAAGTCTTCTGAGAATGAGTAAATGTCCAAACTGAAAATGAAAGCAAAGTCAGATTTTTCAAGAGTCAGTTGAGATTTCTGTTGGCCTGGCAATCGAGCACAGATTTCTCCCTCAGGGGTTTGCATACTTCTCGAAATTACATGTTCAAAACATCCTGCATTGGCCGGGAATCGAACCCGGGCCTCCCGCATGGCAGGCGAGAATTCTACCACTGAACAACCAATGCCTTGGAATACTGAGATAATGCTGGAAATCGTATCATAAAGCTTTATCTCCAAGCATATTTTTCGCATAGTGGGCTCAGCTACATTGTTCACCCTAAAAAAAAAAGCAGTCCTTTCTCCCCGTCGGGGAATTGAACCCCGGTCTCCCGCGTGACAGGCGGGGATACTCACCACTATACTAACGAGGAGCTGGTGTGGTGGACGTTTGAAAAAACGTGGAGCATTGGTACTAACTATACGTTTGCAGTGTTGGGCTTTAACACTTCTAACAAAAACATATGTATAGACTGAATGGTTAGAGCTAGAAACTACGGTGACCCCTCTATGGAAAGCTGAGACTCTCACGAAAACGTACATGTAATCGATTTCGCTCTATACCACTCACAGGCCACACACTCGTAGTTAGAAGGTGACGCGTTTGTGGGATGTCCCAGGACATTGTCACAAATGCCAAACTCAAGACAGTTGTCGATGACTAGTTGGTTACTCGTTTCCCATTTAACAACTTAAGCCTTGCACAAAGTAAATCACCTCACACACTGGACATCTACAATGGATTCACCAAAGTCTTCTGAGAATGAGTAAATGTCCAAACTGAAAATGAAAGCAAAATCAGATTTTTCAAGAGTCAGTTGAGATTTCTGTTGGCCTGGCAATCGAGCACAGATTTCTCCCTCAGGGGTTTGCATACTTCTCGAAATTACATGTTCAAAACATCCTGCATTGGCCGGGAATCGAACCCGGGCCTCCCGCGTGGCAGGCGAGAATTCTACCACTGAACAACCAATGCCTTGGAATACTGAGATAATGCTGGAAATCGTATCATAAAGCTTTATCTCCAAGCATATTTTTCGCGTGACAGGCGGGGATACTCACCACTATACTAACGAGGAGCTGGTGTGGTGGACGTTTGAAAAAACGTGGAGCATTGGTACTAACTATACGTTTGCAGTGTTGGGCTTTAACACTTCTAACAAAAACATCTGTATAGACTGAATGGTTAGAGCTAGAAACTACTGTGACCCCTCTATGGAAAGCTGAGACTCTCACGAAAACGTACATGTAATCGATTTCGCTCTATACCACTCACAGGCCACACACTCGTAGTTAGAAGGTGACGCGTTTGTGGGATGTCCCAGGACATTGTCACAAATGCCAAACTCAAGACAGTTGTCGATGGCTAGTTGGTTACTCGTTTCCCATTTAACAACTTAAGCCTTGCACAAAGTAAATCACCTCACACACTGGACATCTACAATGGATTCACCAAAGTCTTCTGAGAATGAGTAAATGTCCAAACTGAAAATGAAAGCAAAGTCAGATTTTTCAAGAGTCAGTTGAGATTTCTGTTGGCCTGGCAATCGAGCACAGATTTCTCCCTCAGGGGTTTGCATACTTCTCGAAATTACATGTTCAAAACATCCTGCATTGGCCGGGAATCGAACCCGGGCCTCCCGCATGGCAGGCGAGAATTCTACCACTGAACAACCAATGCCTTGGAATACTGAGATAATGCTGGAAATCGTATCATAAAGCTTTATCTCCAAGCATATTTTTCGCATAGTGGGCTCAGCTACATTGTTCACCCTAAAAAAAAAAGCAGTCCTTTCTCCCCGTCGGGGAATTGAACCCCGGTCTCCCGCGTGACAGGCGGGGATACTCACCACTATACTAACGAGGAGCTGGTGTGGTGGACGTTTGAAAAAACGTGGAGCATTGGTACTAACTATACGTTTGCAGTGTTGGGCTTTAACACTTCTAACAAAAACATCTGTATAGACTGAATGGTTAGAGCTAGAAACTACTGTGACCCCTCTATGGAAAGCTGAGACTCTCACGAAAACGTACATGTAATCGATTTCGCTCTATACCACTCACAGGCCACACACTCGTAGTTAGAAGGTGACGCGTTTGTGGGATGTCCCAGGACATTGTCACAAATGCCAAACTCAAGACAGTTGTCGATGGCTAGTTGGTTACTCGTTTCCCATTTAACAACTTAAGCCTTGCACAAAGTAAATCACCTCACACACTGGACATCTACAATGGATTCACCAAAGTCTTCTGAGAATGAGTAAATGTCCAAACTGAAAATGAAAGCAAAGTCAGATTTTTCAAGAGTCAGTTGAGATTTCTGTTGGCCTGGCAATCGAGCACAGATTTCTCCCTCAGGGGTTTGCATACTTCTCGAAATTACATGTTCAAAACATCCTGCATTGGCCGGGAATCGAACCCAGGCCTCCCGCGTGGCAGGCGAGAATTCTACCACTGAACAACCAATGCCTTGGAATACTGAGATAATGCTGGAAAATCGTATCATAAAGCTTTATCTCCAAGCATATTTTTCGCATCGTGGGCTCAGCTACATTGTTCACCCTAAAAAAAAAGCAGTCCTTTCTCCCCGTCGGGGAATTGAACCCCGGTCTCCCGCGTGACAGGCGGGGATACTCACCACTATACTAACGAGGAGCTGGTGTGGTGGACGTTTGAAAAAACGTGGAGCATTGGTACTAACTATACGTTTGCAGTGTTGGGCTTTAACACTTCTAACAAAAACATCTGTATAGACTGAATGGTTAGAGCTAGAAACTACTGTGACCCCTCTATGGAAAGCTGAGACTCTCACGAAAACGTACATGTAATCGATTTCGCTCTATACCACTCACAGGCCACACACTCGTAGTTAGAAGGTGACGCGTTTGTGGGATGTCCCAGGACATTGTCACAAATGCCAAACTCAAGACAGTTGTCGATGGCTAGTTGGTTACTCGTTTCCCATTTAACAACTTAAGCCTTGCACAAAGTAAATCACCTCACACACTGGACATCTACAATGGATTCACCAAAGTCTTCTGAGAATGAGTAAATGTCCAAACTGAAAATGAAAGCAAAGTCAGATTTTTCAAGAGTCAGTTGAGATTTCTGTTGGCCTGGCAATCGAGCACAGATTTCTCCCTCAGGGGTTTGCATACTTCTCGAAATTACATGTTCAAAACATCCTGCATTGGCCGGGAATCGAACCCAGGCCTCCCGCGTGGCAGGCGAGAATTCTACCACTGAACAACCAATGCCTTGGAATACTGAGATAATGCTGGAAATCGTATCATAAAGCTTTATCTCCAAGCATATTTTTCGCATAGTGGGCTCAGCTACATTGTTCACCCTAAAAAAAAAAGCAGTCCTTTCTCCCCGTCGGGGAATTGAACCCCGGTCTCCCGCGTGACAGGCGGGGATACTCACCACTATACTAACGAGGAGCTGGTGTGGTGGACGTTTGAAAAAACGTGGAGCATTGGTACTAACTATACGTTTGCAGTGTTGGGCTTTAACACTTCTAACAAAAACATATGTATAGACTGAATGGTTAGAGCTAGAAACTACGGTGACCCCTCTATGGAAAGCTGAGACTCTCACGAAAACGTACATGTAATCGATTTCGCTCTATACCACTCACAGGCCACACACTCGTAGTTAGAAGGTGACGCGTTTGTGGGATGTCCCAGGACATTGTCACAAATGCCAAACTCAAGACAGTTGTCGATGACTAGTTGGTTACTCGTTTCCCATTTAACAACTTAAGCCTTGCACAAAGTAAATCACCTCACACACTGGACATCTACAATGGATTCACCAAAGTCTTCTGAGAATGAGTAAATGTCCAAACTGAAAATGAAAGCAAAATCAGATTTTTCAAGAGTCAGTTGAGATTTCTGTTGGCCTGGCAATCGAGCACAGATTTCTCCCTCAGGGGTTTGCATACTTCTCGAAATTACATGTTCAAAACATCCTGCATTGGCCGGGAATCGAACCCGGGCCTCCCGCGTGGCAGGCGAGAATTCTACCACTGAACAACCAATGCCTTGGAATACTGAGATAATGCTGGAAATCGTATCATAAAGCTTTATCTCCAAGCATATTTTTCGCTGACAGGCGGGGATACTCACCACTATACTAACGAGGAGCTGGTGTGGTGGACGTTTGAAAAAACGTGGAGCATTGGTACTAACTATACGTTTGCAGTGTTGGCTTTAACACTTCTAACAAAAACATCTGTATAGACTGAATGGTTAGAGCTAGAAACTACTGTGACCCCTCTATGGAAAGCTGAGACTCTCACGAAAACGTACATGTAATCGATTTCGCTCTATACCACTCACAGGCCACACACTCGTAGTTAGAAGGTGACGCGTTTGTGGGATGTCCCAGGACATTGTCACAAATGCCAAACTCAAGACAGTTGTCGATGGCTAGTTGGTTACTCGTTTCCCATTTAACAACTTAAGCCTTGCACAAAGTAAATCACCTCACACACTGGACATCTACAATGGATTCACCAAAGTCTTCTGAGAATGAGTAAATGTCCAAACTGAAAATGAAAGCAAAGTCAGATTTTTCAAGAGTCAGTTGAGATTTCTGTTGGCCTGGCAATCGAGCACAGATTTCTCCCTCAGGGGTTTGCATACTTCTCGAAATTACATGTTCAAAACATCCTGCATTGGCCGGGAATCGAACCCGGGCCTCCCGCATGGCAGGCGAGAATTCTACCACTGAACAACCAATGCCTTGGAATACTGAGATAATGCTGGAAATCGTATCATAAAGCTTTATCTCCAAGCATATTTTTCGCATAGTGGGCTCAGCTACATTGTTCACCCTAAAAAAAAAAGCAGTCCTTTCTCCCCGTCGGGGAATTGAACCCCGGTCTCCCGCGTGACAGGCGGGGATACTCACCACTATACTAACGAGGAGCTGGTGTGGTGGACGTTTGAAAAAACGTGGAGCATTGGTACTAACTATACGTTTGCAGTGTTGGGCTTTAACACTTCTAACAAAAACATCTGTATAGACTGAATGGTTAGAGCTAGAAACTACTGTGACCCCTCTATGGAAAGCTGAGACTCTCACGAAAACGTACATGTAATCGATTTCGCTCTATACCACTCACAGGCCACACACTCGTAGTTAGAAGGTGACGCGTTTGTGGGATGTCCCAGGACATTGTCACAAATGCCAAACTCAAGACAGTTGTCGATGGCTAGTTGGTTACTCGTTTCCCATTTAACAACTTAAGCCTTGCACAAAGTAAATCACCTCACACACTGGACATCTACAATGGATTCACCAAAGTCTTCTGAGAATGAGTAAATGTCCAAACTGAAAATGAAAGCAAAGTCAGATTTTTCAAGAGTCAGTTGAGATTTCTGTTGGCCTGGCAATCGAGCACAGATTTCTCCCTCAGGGGTTTGCATACTTCTCGAAATTACATGTTCAAAACATCCTGCATTGGCCGGGAATCGAACCCAGGCCTCCCGCGTGGCAGGCGAGAATTCTACCACTGAACAACCAATGCCTTGGAATACTGAGATAATGCTGGAAAATCGTATCATAAAGCTTTATCTCCAAGCATATTTTTCGCATCGTGGGCTCAGCTACATTGTTCACCCTAAAAAAAAAGCAGTCCTTTCTCCCCGTCGGGGAATTGAACCCCGGTCTCCCGCGTGACAGGCGGGGATACTCACCACTATACTAACGAGGAGCTGGTGTGGTGGACGTTTGAAAAAACGTGGAGCATTGGTACTAACTATACGTTTGCAGTGTTGGGCTTTAACACTTCTAACAAAAACATCTGTATAGACTGAATGGTTAGAGCTAGAAACTACTGTGACCCCTCTATGGAAAGCTGAGACTCTCACGAAAACGTACATGTAATCGATTTCGCTCTATACCACTCACAGGCCACACACTCGTAGTTAGAAGGTGACGCGTTTGTGGGATGTCCCAGGACATTGTCACAAATGCCAAACTCAAGACAGTTGTCGATGGCTAGTTGGTTACTCGTTTCCCATTTAACAACTTAAGCCTTGCACAAAGTAAATCACCTCACACACTGGACATCTACAATGGATTCACCAAAGTCTTCTGAGAATGAGTAAATGTCCAAACTGAAAATGAAAGCAAAGTCAGATTTTTCAAGAGTCAGTTGAGATTTCTGTTGGCCTGGCAATCGAGCACAGATTTCTCCCTCAGGGGTTTGCATACTTCTCGAAATTACATGTTCAAAACATCCTGCATTGGCCGGGAATCGAACCCAGGCCTCCCGCGTGGCAGGCGAGAATTCTACCACTGAACAACCAATGCCTTGGAATACTGAGATAATGCTGGAAATCGTATCATAAAGCTTTATCTCCAAGCATATTTTTCGCATAGTGGGCTCAGCTACATTGTTCACCCTAAAAAAAAAAGCAGTCCTTTCTCCCCGTCGGGGAATTGAACCCCGGTCTCCCGCGTGACAGGCGGGGATACTCACCACTATACTAACGAGGAGCTGGTGTGGTGGACGTTTGAAAAAACGTGGAGCATTGGTACTAACTATACGTTTGCAGTGTTGGGCTTTAACACTTCTAACAAAAACATATGTATAGACTGAATGGTTAGAGCTAGAAACTACGGTGACCCCTCTATGGAAAGCTGAGACTCTCACGAAAACGTACATGTAATCGATTTCGCTCTATACCACTCACAGGCCACACACTCGTAGTTAGAAGGTGACGCGTTTGTGGGATGTCCCAGGACATTGTCACAAATGCCAAACTCAAGACAGTTGTCGATGACTAGTTGGTTACTCGTTTCCCATTTAACAACTTAAGCCTTGCACAAAGTAAATCACCTCACACACTGGACATCTACAATGGATTCACCAAAGTCTTCTGAGAATGAGTAAATGTCCAAACTGAAAATGAAAGCAAAGTCAGATTTTTCAAGAGTCAGTTGAGATTTCTGTTGGCCTGGCAATCGAGCACAGATTTCTCCCTCAGGGGTTTGCATACTTCTCGAAATTACATGTTCAAAACATCCTGCATTGGCCGGGAATCGAACCCGGGCCTCCCGCGTGGCAGGCGAGAATTCTACCACTGAACAACCAATGCCTTGGAATACTGAGATAATGCTGGAAATCGTATCATAAAGCTTTATCTCCAAGCATATTTTTCGCGTGACAGGCGGGGATACTCACCACTATACTAACGAGGAGCTGGTGTGGTGGACGTTTGAAAAAACGTGGAGCATTGGTACTAACTATACGTTTGCAGTGTTGGGCTTTAACACTTCTAACAAAAACATCTGTATAGACTGAATGGTTAGAGCTAGAAACTACTGTGACCCCTCTATGGAAAGCTGAGACTCTCACGAAAACGTACATGTAATCGATTTCGCTCTATACCACTCACAGGCCACACACTCGTAGTTAGAAGGTGACGCGTTTGTGGGATGTCCCAGGACATTGTCACAAATGCCAAACTCAAGACAGTTGTCGATGGCTAGTTGGTTACTCGTTTCCCATTTAACAACTTAAGCCTTGCACAAAGTAAATCACCTCACACACTGGACATCTACAATGGATTCACCAAAGTCTTCTGAGAATGAGTAAATGTCCAAACTGAAAATGAAAGCAAAGTCAGATTTTTCAAGAGTCAGTTGAGATTTCTGTTGGCCTGGCAATCGAGCACAGATTTCTCCCTCAGGGGTTTGCATACTTCTCGAAATTACATGTTCAAAACATCCTGCATTGGCCGGGAATCGAACCCGGGCCTCCCGCATGGCAGGCGAGAATTCTACCACTGAACAACCAATGCCTTGGAATACTGAGATAATGCTGGAAATCGTATCATAAAGCTTTATCTCCAAGCATATTTTTCGCATAGTGGGCTCAGCTACATTGTTCACCCTAAAAAAAAAAGCAGTCCTTTCTCCCCGTCGGGGAATTGAACCCCGGTCTCCCGCGTGACAGGCGGGGATACTCACCACTATACTAACGAGGAGCTGGTGTGGTGGACGTTTGAAAAAACGTGGAGCATTGGTACTAACTATACGTTTGCAGTGTTGGGCTTTAACACTTCTAACAAAAACATCTGTATAGACTGAATGGTTAGAGCTAGAAACTACTGTGACCCCTCTATGGAAAGCTGAGACTCTCACGAAAACGTACATGTAATCGATTTCGCTCTATACCACTCACAGGCCACACACTCGTAGTTAGAAGGTGACGCGTTTGTGGGATGTCCCAGGACATTGTCACAAATGCCAAACTCAAGACAGTTGTCGATGGCTAGTTGGTTACTCGTTTCCCATTTAACAACTTAAGCCTTGCACAAAGTAAATCACCTCACACACTGGACATCTACAATGGATTCACCAAAGTCTTCTGAGAATGAGTAAATGTCCAAACTGAAAATGAAAGCAAAGTCAGATTTTTCAAGAGTCAGTTGAGATTTCTGTTGGCCTGGCAATCGAGCACAGATTTCTCCCTCAGGGGTTTGCATACTTCTCGAAATTACATGTTTAAAACATCCTGCATTGGCCGGGAATCGAACCCAGGCCTCCCGCGTGGCAGGCGAGAATTCTACCACTGAACAACCAATGCCTTGGAATACTGAGATAATGCTGGAAAATCGTATCATAAAGCTTTATCTCCAAGCATATTTTTCGCATCGTGGGCTCAGCTACATTGTTCACCCTAAAAAAAAAGCAGTCCTTTCTCCCCGTCGGGGAATTGAACCCCGGTCTCCCGCGTGACAGGCGGGGATACTCACCACTATACTAACGAGGAGCTGGTGTGGTGGACGTTTGAAAAAACGTGGAGCATTGGTACTAACTATACGTTTGCAGTGTTGGGCTTTAACACTTCTAACAAAAACATCTGTATAGACTGAATGGTTAGAGCTAGAAACTACTGTGACCCCTCTATGGAAAGCTGAGACTCTCACGAAAACGTACATGTAATCGATTTCGCTCTATACCACTCACAGGCCACCACTCGTAGTTAGAAGGTGACGCGTTTGTGGGATGTCCCAGGACATTGTCACAAATGCCAAACTCAAGACAGTTGTCGATGGCTAGTTGGTTACTCGTTTCCCATTTAACAACTTAAGCCTTGCACAAAGTAAATCACCTCACACACTGGACATCTACAATGGATTCACCAAAGTCTTCTGAGAATGAGTAAATGTCCAAACTGAAAATGAAAGCAAAGTCAGATTTTCAAGAGTCAGTTGAGATTTCTGTTGGCCTGGCAATCGAGCACAGATTTCTCCCTCAGGGGTTTGCATACTTCTCGAAATTACATGTTCAAAACATCCTGCATTGGCCGGGAATCGAACCCAGGCCTCCCGCGTGGCAGGCGAGAATTCTACCACTGAACAACCAATGCCTTGGAATACTGAGATAATGCTGGAAAATCGTATCATAAAGCTTTATCTCCAAGCATATTTTTCGCATCGTGGGCTCAGCTACATTGTTCACCCTAAAAAAAAAGCAGTCCTTTCTCCCCGTCGGGGAATTGAACCCCGGTCTCCCGCGTGACAGGCGGGGATACTCACCACTATACTAACGAGGAGCTGGTGTGGTGGACGTTTGAAAAAACGTGGAGCATTGGTACTAACTATACGTTTGCAGTGTTGGGCTTTAACACTTCTAACAAAAACATCTGTATAGACTGAATGGTTAGAGCTAGAAACTACTGTGACCCCTCTATGGAAAGCTGAGACTCTCACGAAAACGTACATGTAATCGATTTCGCTCTATACCACTCACAGGCCCACACACTCGTAGTTAGAAGGTGACGCGTTTGTGGGATGTCCCAGGACATTGTCACAAATGCCAAACTCAAGACAGTTGTCGATGGCTAGTTGGTTACTCGTTTCCCATTTAACAACTTAAGCCTTGCACAAAGTAAATCACCTCACACACTGGACATCTACAATGGATTCACCAAAGTCTTCTGAGAATGAGTAAATGTCCAAACTGAAAATGAAAGCAAAGTCAGATTTTTCAAGAGTCAGTTGAGATTTCTGTTGGCCTGGCAATCGAGCACAGATTTCTCCCTCAGGGGTTTGCATACTTCTCGAAATTACATGTTCAAAACATCCTGCATTGGCCGGGAATCGAACCAGGCCTCCCGCGTGGCAGGCGAGAATTCTACCACTGAACAACCAATGCCTTGGAATACTGAGATAATGCTGGAAAATCGTATCATAAAGCTTATCTCCAAGCATATTTTTTCGCATCGTGGGCTCAGCTACATTGTTCACCCTAAAAAAAAAGCAGTCCTTTCTCCCCCGTCGGGGAATTGAACCCCGGTCTCCCGCGTGACAGGCGGGGGATACTCACCACTATACTAACGAGGAGCTGGTGTGGTGGACGTTTGAAAAAACGTGAGCATTGGTACTAACTATACGTTTGCAGTGTTGGGCTTTAACACTTCTAACAAAAACATCTGTATAGACTGAATGGTTAGAGCTAGAAAACTACTGTGACCCCTCTATGGAAAGCTGAGACTCTCACGAAAACGTACATGTAATCGATTTCGCTCTATACCACTCACAGGCCACACACTCGTAGTTAGAAGGTGACGCGTTTGTGGGATGTCCCAGGACATTGTCACAAATGCCAAACTCAAGACAGTTGTCGATGGCTAGTTGGTTACTCTGTGTTTCCCATTTAACAACTTAAGCCTTGCACAAAGTAAATCACCTCACACACTGGACATCTACAATGGATTCACCAAAGTCTTCTGAGAATGAGTAAATGTCCAAACTGAAAATGAAAGCAAAGTCAGATTTTCAAGAGTCAGTTGAGATTTCGTTGGCCTGGCAATCGAGCACAGATTTCTCCTCAGGGGTTTGCATACTTCTCGAAATTACATGTTCAAAAACATCCTGCATTGGCCGGGAATCGAACCCGGGCCTCCCGCGTGGCAGGCGAGAATTCTACCACTGAACAACCAATGCCTTGGAATACTGAGATAATGCTGGAAATCGTATCATAAAGCTTTATCTCCAAGCATATTTTTCGCATAGTGGGCTCAGCTACATTGTTCACCCTAAAAAAAAAGCAGCCTTTCTCCCCGTCGGGGAATTGAACCCCGGTCTCCCGCGTGACAGGCGGGGATACTCACCACTATACTAACGAGGAGCTGGTGTGGTGGACGTTTGAAAAAACGTGGAGCATTGGTACTAACTATACGTTTGCAGTGTTGGGCTTTAACACTTCTAACAAAAACATCTGTATAGACTGAATGGTTAGAGCTAGAAACTACTGTAACCCCTCTATGGAAAGCTGGGACTCTCACGAACACGTACATGTAATCGATTTCGCTCTATACCACTCACAGGCCCACACTCGTAGTTAGAAGGTGACGCGTTTGTGGGATGTCCAGGACATTGTCACAAATGCCAAACTCAGACAGTTGTCGATGACTAGTTGGTTACTCGTTTCCCATTTAACAACTTAAGCCTTGCACAAAGTAAATCACCTCAACACTGGACATCTACATGGATTCACCAAAGTCTTCTGAGAATGAGTAAATGTCCAAACTGAAAATGAAAGCAAAGTCAGATTTTTCAAGAGTCAGTTGAGATTTCTGTTGGCCTGGCAATCGAGCACAGATTTCTCCCACACTCGTAGTTAGAAGTGATGCGTTTGTGGGCCTCCCAGGATATTGTCCACAAATGGTTAGAGCTAGAAACTACTGTGACCCCTCTATGTAAAGCGGGACCTCACCACTATACTAACGAGAGCTGGTGTGGTGGACTCTTTGAAAAAAAACGTGGGGCATTGGTACTAAACTATAAGTTAGGTGGGGATACTCACCACAAATGTTATTATCATATATTTGTCCCAATAACGTTCCAACCGGAGCATTCATTTTGTCTATAGAGTAATGGAACCGCAGGCGATATAAGGAATATCTGCGGCGTACCATGAACTGGCGAATTCTGCCAGACCAGCATCTCAAATAGCGCCATCCGGTCTCACATCACACTAGAGGCTTCATTCCCGTTCTACTGCTGTGGACATCTAGTGGAAGGCGTAGGAAGTGCGAACAGATCCATATCTTATTTGAATGT